>NC_060278.1:15945427-16245427 GCF_021613505.1 Equus quagga
CTTACTATTCATTATGACCCCAACAGCCAGATCGCATGAACTGTTGAAAGTGACCTTGCGGGAAAACTGAATGGTCACCCAAGAAACCACTGCGAGTGCTTTTATAGAGTTATAATTTTAAAATATATTTGCCATTTTACAATGCTCTTTCAAGAAACGCGAAAATATAAACTTTTAGTGTATATTCGTTAGACTTCAACCAACCACATTTTTGATTTATGTGACTGAAGTAGTGAAATACACACATGCCTCTGATCGAAAAATTAAGCCACTTTCTTCATCTCCTGCAGGGTGGCAAATATTTAAATTAATTATATTTCTTTTATTCTAACTGATTTGGACATTTTTATCTTTTATGTTTTTATCAAGGGACAAGTTCCTTACCGCCACTTCCAGAACATTTCCCACTCATTTCAGTCAGTGACCTCTCTTTTCTTTTCTAAGTCCCTGACATTAAATTGCATCACCCCCACTGCTGCTTCTAATTCACGTCACACATATTTATTGACCATGCCTACTTTGAGCCATCACTGTGCTGGGAACTAGGTATTGTACTCAGTGGTGAACAAAATAATAAAATATGGTCTTTGTCATCACTTTAGCAGAGAAGAGGGGCACCAAAAGCAAACAATTGGTACATACTGCAAATCATGATAAGCTCCAGGAACTAAAGTATAGTGTCCATTTACCAACTTTTAGGTATTCCCCCAGGGTTTTCAAACACGGTTTCACCTGGCTTGGTTTTCCTCTCTGCTATGTTCTCTGCCATCATCCAGGATGTCACATGCAAAATTCCATCCCTACCCTTAGGTCCCTGGCTCCTCTCTACTAGAAAGACTCACTTCCTCACCAGGAACCCACACATATAACTCTTATATCTTCGTGACTTTACTCTGAATTATTTCAACTAAGGGATCTCAAACTCTGAAACTTTTCTCTGATCATAGCCTTTTTTATTCTCACCTTGTCTTCTTTTTCTCTTACAATAAACCCACGCTTAAACTTTCGCATGACCTTGAGTCCTTTAACACCTCTGCAGTACCCTCAGTCTACTAACCTTCTCCTGGAATCACTTGCTTCCCTTCCTGACCCACTTCCCAAGGTCCAACACTTCACCAGTACAATCGCTAACAACCCAGAAGCCCTCATTCCTTAACTATCTTCAGCTCCTACCTAATAACTCAAGAAAACATCAGTCATTTTCTCCAGGGTTGCTGCAAATTGCTGGGGAATTTCAACACATATCTCTTTATCCAATTTCACCATGACTCTCAATAATGCTTACAATTATTTTATAATAGACCTTTCTTTCCCATTCTGCCTCCTATCTCAGCCTGCCCTCTTTATTTTCCAAGGAGCTCACTAACCTCTACTCCAAACAAGATCAAAATGGAATTTACCCAAAATTCATGTCATTAACTACACACACACACATACACACACAAAAAAAATCTTACATTTCATCTGTGTTCTGCTTCCCTTTAAATTCTTAATTCTTTCAAAGGTTAACCCCAGACCTCTGTATTTGGTTTCATCTTCTCCCACTTCCTCCAGAAATTTGTGCTCTGTCTACAAATATGCCCACCTCTTCCCTCAACTTACTTCCCCTCAAGTGCTTGTGGTTTACTTCCTCCCGGAAAATGTAGGCTATATTTTACTTGTTCCCACTATCACCACCCACACACTCCTTACAACTCATTACATTTGTGCTTGACCATCACCAATCCCTTGAAATTACTCCTCTAAGATCAGGAATGCCCTTTCACCAAAGTCCCGTTCACCCAGTGGATGCCCCTCTCTTCCTTCTGAAATCCTCTCCATCCTTAGTGACTATGTCGTTGAGCAGGATTCTGTTTCTTGTCCAATCTCCCTGACAGTTCCTCACTTTTATTTGCAGCCTTTTAGCATGAAAGAATTCTGCAGAATTCCTTCATCAACTCTCATCTCTTCTCCCCCTCTATCAGAGGTCACAGATGGAATCCATGAGCGTATTCCGGCTTCATGGTGTGTTTTGTTTGGCCTACATTTGTTGAGGTTGTTAGTTTTTATTGAAGTCAACACCTACAAATTAGGAGATTTTACATAAAATCTAGACTTCTAGTTTGTCTTGAAAAATCATAATTCACACCAACTATGGAATAAGGATAAAAGAAAAAAGAACGTCAAACAGATATAAATGACTGTTTGACAGCAAAGTAATAATGAAAGACTGGTTTCCTTCATCACGTAGGGACCAAAAGATAAGTTCACTGCAGATTTTGAGCATTCGTGCTGATTACCGCAGATATTGCTACGTTAACTCCATCAGTCTTCTGTTCTCATCCTTGTCAGGCTTTTTCACATCTTTACTTCAATAGTCCCAGTTCTTTATTTTATCTTACATTATTCCACAGTCTTATTTCAAAAAGGATTTGATTCAGAGTCCTTGAGTTTACTCGTCCTCTGAATATTGAATTAACCCAATAAAATCTGAACTATGAGACGAGGAAGATAATAAAACAATAGATAATGCAAGCTTTAAATTCCAAATTCAGTTTTAGTCTCACAGTCATATTGTCCACGAAGTAGATGACATTTATTTTCTGTAACCCAAAGGCTTTCCTTATTCTTAATTTTAGAGGCGATCAAGTTTCCATGGTGAAGAGTACGAGAAAAGAAAGTAGATAAAGGTGGAAAAGTAGGAGAATCAGCATAAGAAAAGTCATTTTAATTCATTCTTCTTTTTACTCCCTTATATAATATGCAAAAATATATGTTTGGCAGTAATTAATCTTCAACCTCGATTCCCTGATGTTGACACTTCAATTTCCATTACATCTTATTCCAAGAATAATGTACACATCTTTCTACAGAGGAAATAAAAAGTGAGAGTGAAAAGTACAGGATGACCTACCAGGAAAAGAACTACCCCTGTTTTAATTAAGGAAGAGCAGAGAGAGATTTTTCCTTTATATGTATTCAACTACATTGAAATGTTATCTAATACACCATAATTTTTAAACTCCTAATAGCATTGAGCTAATATTTGCAAAGATTTACTTATGTTTTGAGAATAAAAATCCATACAGAACACAGGGAGAATGGATTTTCTGTCCAATGGCAGCATAAATCAAGGTTTTGTTAGCCGCATTTCATTTCTTGCTTTGGTGCCTTGCTAGCCCACTCAGCCTGGTTGCCAGGCAACCATGGCAGCTTTGCTGAATATAGATATTAACAGGTTTAGGTTACATTGGAAAAAATGGAGTGAAAATGAGCACACAGACATATCCCTCACCTGGAAATTTGGGGAAACAAGCAATCTTTCCAACTCAATATTTGAAACAAATGTATTTATATTTTTTGTTACAGTCCACTCTTAGATGATAAGGGTGGTTCATTTCCTCATTTGAGGTCATACACTTGCCCATTGTGTATTGAGAAATACACTCGTCTACTGCCACAATGACTTGCAATTCTGTGTTGAAAAACACTGGTGGTTTTTCTAGAAATTGAATGCATTTCAATCTCATTTTAATAAAATAAAAACAAGTTTATAATGTTTTATAGGGTCAAGACTCTCTCACAGAGATCACACTGTTTGAGGTGAACAGAACAAATATAATCTCCCCATTGAGCCGACCAGAAAACCGTCTTCATGCAGAAACTAACCAGAACCAGAGCTGGTCACCGGCAGAGCTGGGATGTGCACCCAAATGGACAGCCTGCCTCAACAGGCAGTACTTTGACGTCTGCAGTATTCTTACAAGATTATTGAGAAAGCGGTAGAAGATGAAGATGCTCATGGCAACTGTCACAGCTCCTAAGACTTCAGTCTGGGCTCTTAAGAAGAGAAGCAAGTGTGTCATCTGAGACACGTGGCAATGAGATGTGTTTCTCCTTTTTTTTCTCCCTCTCTCAAACCTTTCTCACATCCCTGCTTTCCTGTCTGTACTCCTGCACAGTCTTTAGGGAAAAACAGAAACAAAAATAAACTCTCTTTCTATTCCTTTATCTCTGGAGGTTATACCAGTGACCAACAAGGTTCTAACTCAGCTTCCTTCATTGTGAGTCCCGCCATGGGACTGATGACACCAGAGAGACCCCTGTGAAGCTTCAGAGTTTAAAGGACACCTGTTTGCAGGTATGACCCTATAACAGAGCTTATGAAGAGCTAAGGCTGTATCAGTTTCGCTCAGATTGCACAAGGCTGCAATCTGCTTGCAAGTCTAGAAAAGTCTACCCCACACCTGACTGTCACTCACATTTAAAAATATGTGCTGTCACTGCTGTGGCTGCTGCTGCTGTGCACATCTGCAAACAGCTAAGAAGATCACTGCAGGAACAAAAGCCCACCCAACTACTCAGCCTGCAGTTACTGTAGATTTTGGGGATCGTTGTGAATATCTCCGAGTCTGTTCAACACTTTTATTCTCAGATGAGTGATTCCATTTTGATTTCTCTTGTGTCATGCTGGGATGCCTCATGCTGGTAATTTTGTGAAATCTATGACAATGCTATTTCTTCCTTCTGCTTTGATAGGCTGGCAACATTTTTACTCCAGCCTTTTTTAAGGCTCAGCTCATTTAAACGGAATGCCTAACTTGGGTTATTTTCTTGGGCCCTGGGAAATGTGAGATATTTCTACCCTTCCTATGCTCAGTGAATTTACCTCATGGAGTTTGTTTAACCAGGCAAAGTAGATGGAAGAATCTCGTCATCCACCTTCCAGTGCTTTCCTTCATGCTACAGGGAGAGCTAAGTCAGCTCATTTCACTCTCTTGGTTTGACTTGGGGAGTTAATAAAGATCATAAATTTAAGAGCTAGGAACTAGCAAACTGTGCCAAGATAAAAATACCGAACTTCCATGGTGAGAGGAATACTGATATATCAGTACTCTTGAATATATGAGTCTCCTTTTTAGAAAGAAGTGGGGGCTTCCTCTGCATTTTGATAGTTTCCATTTTGCCTTAACTTTTTGGTAAAATGAAAGGTAAAATAGTGCGCTTTCCTCACTTATTGTCTCATTTTCTTGGATTAGCACTAGTCCTTAGGAGAAATCCTGTCTTTTCTTCTCTCCAGAGTATTCTGAATATCCTGTTCATTTTTTTCCAGAAATCACGGCAGCACTGTTGGTGATAAAAAGTAACAGATTTTGATTGCGTTTTAAATGTGTTAATTATCAAAGACATAATAAACATCTAGAATTTTGAAATTTATTGCAGTATGTTTTGTCAGTTTTAATGACATAAATGCAAATTTACTTTACACAAAGGCTACCCATACACGTGGTGAGGGTAATTCTAATGATTGCTTTCACTTCACATGACCTTTGTTGATAAGACTTAGTTTTGAACTTGGCTTGTGGGACTCAACTTGTTAACCAAGCAGGGGGAGCCGAGGCATAGGAGTGTGGACGCCTCACATGTGTTCAGAATGGCAGAGCTTCTATCTGTGGAAGTGGTGGGTAACTGCGTCAGAAACTGGGTCCAGATTGAGACTGGACTGGTCTGGACTTGACACTCTTCAAGGTCAGGCTAAGAAATCCAGATTGGCACCAGAGGTAATTCTATGTAGCATGGCCAGGTAAAAACCTTGCCACCCTGTTCTTTCTTATGACATCTCTTGTCCCTAGTACATATATTCCTTGCATTCTTTGATTAATCCTCCCAACCACTACATGAGGTGAGTATAATAACCCCCATTTTTCAGGTAAAGAAAGAGATCTATTTTAGTATTAAAATGTGAAATTATGTATTTATTTATTTACTTATTGCAGGCAAAGATTTGCCCTGAGCTAACATCTATTGCCAATGTTCCTCTTTTTCTTTTCCACCTCCCCAAAGCCCCAGTGCATGCTTGTATATCCTAGTTGTAAGTTGTTCTAGTTCTTTTAGCTGAGCCACCACCACAGCATGGCAACTGACAGACAGGTGGTGTGGTTCCTTGACGGGAAGTGAAGCCGGGCCGCCGAAGCAGTGAAAGAGCTGAACTTTAAACTGCTAGATCATCAGGGCTGGCTCTGTGATATTTAGAATCTAAACTCAAGAGCACTATATCCAGTGGGACATTTCTGGGAGAAGGTGTTGATCTATGTCATAGTTTATCTAAGATGTCACATTTGAGATCTTTAGGGCCCAGGACTGGGAGGGCCAATTGTGAACTGTTCCCTAAAATCAAGAAGTACATATTTTAATATTAAAAAAATAATTAAAGCTTTATACAAGTATACACTTCCTAATGCCTTATGGCCGGCTATATAAAGCACTACACATCCACATTTACTAGAGCCACCTGCTGTAATCTCTCAGATTTCCAAGCCTAGATATAGAGTCCATCTATTCAGTGAAAAAAAGTTCCTGGAAGAAGAAAAAACTGTCTCCATGTGTGAGTTTCTGGAAGAATCTTAGAGGCTGTGAGCATATGTAAATAATTTATCTGTATCACCAGACACACTCTGATTTCCTGTCAATTGTGAGTGAAGCTGCAAAAATCAAAACCCACACAGGTGTTTGAAATAAGTTTAGTAAACCTTCTAATGTATCCCAACAAGGAAGGAGAGGAGAGTAAATAACACCAGGGAAATATTTCTGACGACAGTGGGATATGTTCAGAGCATAAAAAGAAAAATATGAAAGTGGATATTTTCAGAAATTGTTATTGTCTGAAAGACCAGTAATCGACATACTGCTGTGAAACTTGCATACCAAATGAAGCAAAACCAACAAGAGGCAAATCTCCAACCAATCATAACTTAAAGCCATTCAGCTTTAAATTCATCAAGACAGACACATACATCTAATTGATCCAAGAGGTTAAAAAAACAAGAAGAAGAACAGTGATTCTTGGCAATTTGAGAGCAACATCTATATGGAAACAAGATGGAACATATATATGGAGTCAAGCGACCAACGAGAGTGATGTATTCTTTTCCTGGAATACTTTTCCACTTCGGAAATGAGTCAGTGTCCCATCCTATATGTAGCGTGTTTAATCCTCATGTTAGTTTTTTAGCCAATTTCTAGTAACATCTATTATATAATATAATATAATAACATGCACATACTTAACACATTTGCTGGGAGCATCTCTATCGAGAACTAGAAAATAGAACCCAAAGTTCTGAGTTCTTATTTAATCTCAGCACTCTGCATTATGTGAATGCAATTCATTTATGTTCTTTATAGCCTCCCTTCATTTTCTTAAATAAATTTTATTAGTTTCTTATGGTGCTTAATAAAAAGATAGAAAAGCAACTGATGAAACATACTAGACACAAATAACATATATAAGTTCAGAGATCTGGAACACCAAGTTCAGTATGATTGATTTCAGACTTTGAGAATTAAAAGGACAGCAAGGGAGTTTGCACAGAGCAGGATCCTATGTAGGACCTGTTATTTTTGTGTTTTCAGGGCAAAGTGACTTTTCAACAAAGTAGGTCTGTCTGGCATAAAGTCAAGCCTACAGCCTTAAGGGATCTATACAGCTTTCATGAACAAATGTCTACATGACTATGTCTCCAAAACCAGACATCTGCAAGAGTTTTTTTACCATCAAAGAATATATAGAGATCCCACAATAAAGTTTCATATTGTCTACTTAACCATATCCTAACAAAAGTAAAAATTGCTACTAGAAAACCTGTGTTCCACAAATCTGGATCCCTGTCCCCAAATCCTCTTTCTCGATACTCTCTCTAGCATTACTTTAAAATTTACTCTAATTTCTGTTACTCCAAAAACAACCTGATGCCCATTTGTGAAATGGTCTCAATAACATTAAAAAAATTTTTAAAAAAAAGTCTCAACTCTTAAGGGCCATTTGTAAAGCATGAATGCGTTGTGATGATGAATTCTCTTCCCCTCCCGCCTGCTGTCTGTAACCTTATTTGGCAAGTGCCCACGTGTGCCATCCTATAAAATCTCTGCACACCACTCTTCTCTGGAGATTTGAATACAAGGATTTAGACCTGCCTTGGAATCTCCAATGAAACAATTACCAAAGACAAGCAAGCACCTACAAGAGACATCAGGAAAATCCAAGAATGTCATTCCCGTCCAGCCACACCAGCCTTCTTGCCACTCCTCACACACTCCAGGCACACTCCTGCCTCACAACCTTGCACCTGAATATCTCCTTTGCTAGAAATGCTCGATTCCTATGTTCCCCCATGGCTGACGCTGTTACCTTCTTCAAGTCTTTGCTCAAATAGTTTGACCAAGCAATTTGCAAGATCCTCTCTCAATTGCTGGCACTTCTGAACCCATCCCCTGCTTTAGTTGATTCACCATCTTAAATCCCACACTTCCTTACTTGCTTTTTATCTGTCTCCCTTCACTAGAATGTGAGTTTCCTGAAGAGGGGGATTTTTGAGTATCTCATTCACTGCTGTTTCCTCAGTGCCGAGAATATCATAGAAGAGGCACTCAATAAGCATTTGTTGAATGATTGTTGAACCCTGATACCAAGATGACTTGATAATCCTCACCACATCTCAGAGAAATAGGTAGTTACCACCCTCCTGTTCATTTACAGCTAGAGAAACTCTCAGGCATGGTTAAGCAGTTGCCCGATACCATGCTGCCACAGGGTGTGCACCAGGAAAAGAAAAGTGGTGTTTCACTCTGAGCTTGTGATGGTCGGCAATATGCGTTTGTGTTTATCATATGGGGCAAAGTGTGTCTAAGGAATACACTAGAGGAACCAGAGATAGAGAGATATAAGACCTACTCTCTCTACTGCAAGGTTAACTATGTGGTTTGAAATGAGAGGAATGATTTCATTCTCCTCTGAACTCAAGTCTAAATGAATGTTCAAGTGGAAACTGGCCAATGGCAAAGGCAGGAATACCAGATACATTTCACTCCACATCGCCAAAGAACTCAGGGAAATGTCATTCAATGCCTAAAACAACCACAATGGATTAAAACCAAAGCCACGGTCAATATTTGAAAGTGCCTCTCTACACCTATATTCAAAATAAGGCATTTTATAATATTAATGAACACGCATTATTGGTTCATTGAACAGTTTGCACACACCACCAGAATAACTGTATTCCCTGTCATGCAATAGTAATTAAACTCGTAAACTTTGCCTTTGACAACCTCTGAGACAGAGACATTTGTAATAAAATGGAATATACCAGGAAAATTTTAACCTATGAAAATACAAGTATTCTGACTCTATTAAAAGAACTGCTTCTAAATTTTTAGCCAACAACGTGAACTTTTCAAAAAATATTAGCATAATTGAGTCTGAAGTAAACCAAACCCAATGGGAGTCTAAGTTGATAAATGTTTCAAGTTTTGCCCTCATGGCAGAAACACTCCATTAGGCAGGCACTGCTTTGGGAGAATTAATCTTTTAGGAGGATTAATCAGATAAAGGAGCGGATATACTTTTGAAACTATTCCTTTCTTCGGTGTTGACGTACTGGGAGAAAGTGGCAGACATCCTTATGGGCATCCATCTGTACAGTGAGGGAAAGAAACTCACTGGTTAGGCCAAGGGTCTCTGATTCATATCTCTTGGTTATACTAAGTGGAAATGAAAAACAACAATGGCAATAACGTTGAGACCAGAAAAAGTCTTAATTTTTAATAACGAACAACTTGAAAAAATTTTGTCAATTCTCTGCTATAATTTTGGGAGCTGTGCTTTTAAATTAAGATAAAATAAATGATTTTATCTTTTCAAATTAAGTACTATAAAGAATAACCGTCCATAGCAGAAAAAAATCACAACCACCATTTTCAGACAAACTGTGCTATTTCACACAAAGTAATAACCTAATTAGCGAATTTCAAATTATGGAGGTAAAAATTATCTCTTGACTAAAAAGATGGAATTGTTTATTTTTCCTGAGTTATCTTAACAAAACTGTAATCATAATCTAATAATACATTTTGTGATGAGTATGGCTGAGTTCCACGTACTGGTGCTGACTAAAACACGAGTGTAGAGGCACAACTGTATATGGGGAGTGGAAGGGAATCCATTTGCCTATTAATTTTAATGTATTGACCTCACTACCTACGATAGCAGAGAACTAAAACCACTCATTCCTTTAAGAGTTTACAGATTGTTCTCATTATTTTGAGCTCAATCTAATATATTTTGTATTTTTGGTAGGAAACTAACTTGAAACCACATTAAAGAGTCAAATTTGGTCAGGATTAATGTATTGTTAATCCTGGAAATGTTCAACTTTCAATATACATGTCTATTATTGATTGACAGAAATTAATTAGATGTGTAAAATTGAGAAATATCTATTGCTATCTTATTTCTAAGAATAAAAGGAATATATTTGACAATATTCCCAAATAATGTAAACTCGACACATCTACCCTAAAATTTGAGTGAATACTCCCCAAATAGATCTACACTGTCCTCACTGAACACAGAGAGTTCTGGAGTTCAACAACATCTTAAAATCATAATCTTGACTTTGTACTAATGCATGTTGGGTTCTGTGTATAGATATGATTATGAAGCAACTCAAAAATGACAAAACAAACCCAGAGATTACATGTCTTATAGTTCATATTTTAGCAAGCACATCATCACGATTTTGCCAGGGGATTTCTAACATCTAGAAAGAGATTCATATGCTTTTCCAAGGCAAATACTTTCTGAAGTTCTCTCAAACACTTCCACTAACATGAAACCACTAGATGTCTTCAAGTGCTCAAATTATGTGTTTCTGCTTAAAAAATATTTTTAAGAGATACAAAATCATTATCTACTTACCCAGGAGACATTTTTACCCTTAGGTGGCTTTAGCATGGCAACATGAAGTACTGGTGGCCAACAACAGTTTCACCAACATGGGAAATCCAATGAGGTATATTCCAAATGTCTTTGTTACCCAAATGCAAAAAGTTCCCTGGTTTGCCAGACACAGATGTCATAAGTAACAATGAAGATAACCTTCAGATAACCCATTTTTCTTCTCAGTACTAAGCATGTGAACACACACATCACAGACCACGGTTATAACCACTCAGCATACGGAGGCAGAAGCTGCAACATGTGTATCTTCTATATATCCGCAAAATCCAGAGGGGAGCATTTCCTTACAAAACCAAACTTGAATCCATGTGGAAACGTCCAAAATCACAGAGGAATTCCTCCCTCAGCTGCTAAACTGCAATTCCCAATGACTCCCCAGGCTTTCATAAAAAGCTTGGTAGCGACAGTTTACAATCACTTAGTAAAAAAGAAAAATAGTGAAAACAAGTAGCCTTTGGGAGATTTTGTTGGTTAGCTGCTGGTGGCATCCATTTTAGGAGGCGCCTGACTCCAGGGCTGCCCAGAGGAGAAAGAGAAGGTAGAGCTCAGTTTCAATAAATAATACATAGTCTCAGGTTCAATGTGTACCTGTAACTACCTTCTGCGCAGCCTCACGCCAGAGGTATTGCTCTCTCTGCAGTCCTGCAGACTCACAGTGCACCTGTTGTTGCTGCAACTGCTCCGGGAAAGGCTGGTCTCCTAACAACCAGCAACATTTGTTTATAAGGTGAGAGAAAGAGAAGCCCCAGAGGGTAGCAAATTAGAAGTCCCAGATGGAAGAGCAAGGCTGGAAATCAGTGTTGGCTCTGCTCCCTTTGTCTCTGTGTCCTTGTGTCCCTTTTCTATTACCTCCTGTCAATCTAGATTAACTAAGCAGATCCAGGCTAAATTTTGCTACTATCAGTAGTGATTAGAGTGAGTTGATGAAATCGGATTATACAGGCGGACCTCTGCCTTCTCCCTCGGCAAGCGACACCATGCGACTGGAAAGCCTGTTGTCCTTCTCCAGAAATACTGGAGCTTTCTGGAAGGTTCTGCTGGAGGGAGTATGCTAACAAGAGAAAACCTGGCCACCTGAAGCTGCTCATATACAAATACAGGGGGTTGGAACCACCTATTTCACTTTTTCTCTGCTTTTCTTCCAAATTCTAATGTTCTCCCCTACTGAAAGTTAAATTATTACAGAGAAAATGCATAGCATTTTCCCATTTCATCAAAAATATTTTTCCTAGCAGGGTAACCACTTTGACCAAAAAACTGAGGGCATGGGAGACTATGGAAGGGGCTGGAACTGGAAGTCACTTTTCTTAAGCCTCTGTTATATGCCAGCAATGGCATGAGGAATTTAGATATACGCAGGTTCAAGGAATCCTGGAGGTAGGTGATATCAACACTTTAAGGAGGAGGAAATTAAGATTTAGAGGCATTAAATACCTCTCAATGAAGATTTACTGGGCCAAAGCAACGCTTTTTAGACTTCTCTCTCTTTGAAATCAAATGGCATTGAGATTTTTCCTTTGGGTTTTTTTCCAATCTATTCTAAAAGAGTGTGTGAGTATGTGTGTGTGTGTGTATGTATATATGATGTGTTTGTGTGTATATATGTGTGTTTATTACGTACATATGTGTTTGTGTATGTATACATGTGTTTGTGTATGTAATGTGTACATATGTGTTTGTGTGTGTGTGTGTATTAAAGGACCATATGTTGCCCTTAAGGGCCTAAGAATTCTCTGGAATTTTGGTTCCTACTTATTTTGAAAATAATAACATTATAAGGCTCTTCATAGAAATGTTTTGGATTAAACTTTTGTAAAGTACAAAACAACTGAAATGGACCTACACAGTTAACCACATAAACATCAGTGCGGCAGGCAAAGGGCCTACATCACTCATGAGTTTGTGCTACATAGTCAACAGATATATCAATAATAATAGCCAACATTTACCGAAAATGTTCCATGTGGTATTTTACCTTTTTCATCTTACTCAAAACAATAACGACCTCATAAGGTTGATTTCGAATGATTTTGGTTGATTTGAGCAGAAGGAGTATGAATTAATATTAAATTTAAAAAAAAGAAAATTCTGATATTACAAATAAATTACAGATATGAACTGATTTTTCACCCAATTCAAAATCAGGAGAAAAATTAAAATAGACACAAAAAATGGAGGTAAAAAGGATTTTTTAAAGGAAAGATTTCCTTTATTGTGAGTACCCTGTGTGTCTGTGTGTATAAACCTCATGTCTGATTATGCTAGAAGCTCCATAAGGACATGTTTCACGTCTCCTGTATCTTTTCTCTTTGGGAAATATAGTACTCAGGCTTGCTCCCTAGCTCTTGTTGATTGATTGCAGTTCCATTATGAATTTTAAAACAGTTCTTGGAACACAATTTTCTATTAGAATTTTCTACAATACAATACTATTGAAAAACAGATAAAGCATTTGGAACCCAATGTTTTGACTAAAATATGAATGGTAGGGGTTACGTATTCAGATTTGTATTTTTACATTTTAAATCTCTTCAAAATCACAAATGGGGAGCTGGCTCCGTGGTGTAGTGGTTAAGTTCGTAAACTCCACTTTGGCGGCCTGGGGTTTGCAGGTTCAGATCTCAGGCGCTAACATACACACCACTCATCAAGCCACCCTATGATGGCGTCCCACATACAAAACAGAGGAAGATTGGCACAGATGTTAGCTCAGGGTCAGTCTTCCTTATCAAAAAAAAAAAAAAAATCATGAAGGGATATCAAGCACAAGTTTAAGGTTCTAGGAGGCAGTTGTATAAAAGCAAAACTGAACCATGTGACTCCAGACATATTTATTTTCAGATCCTTCTAGAAATATTTAGTTTCAAACTACAACTAAACTTTTGTTCCTTTGAATCATAATGGTCTGAGGTTGTTATGGATTGAATGGTGTCCTCCCCAAAAAGATATGCTGACGCCCTAACCTCCAGTACCTCAGAATGTGGCCTCATTTGAAAATAAGGTCTTTACAGAGGGAATCAAGTTAAAATGCTGTCATTTGATTGGGCCCTAATCCAAAGAAACTGGTGTTCTTACAAAAAGGGGAAATTTGAACATAGAGACAGACATGCATAGAGGGAAGTTGATGTGAAGACACACAGGGACAAGACAGGCATGTGACTGGAGTGACACACCTACAAGCCAAAGAATGCCATGGATCGCTAGCGAACACCAGAAACTAGAAGAGGCAAAGAAGAATTTTCCCCTAGAGCCATCAGAGAGAGCACAGGCCTCTGAGAGCTCAATTTTAGACTTCTAGCCTCCAGAACTATGAGACCGTACATCTCTGTTGTTTTAAGGTACCCAGTTTTTGGTACTTACAGCATCCCTAGCAAACTAATACAGATGCCAATTCAATAATTTTTCCTTTCTTTTTATTTTCAATGACTCTTTGGAGTATTCCAGGCTTCTTTCATTAATTCCACTACAAACCCTAAAGGTAAAAATGTTAGAACTTATTTTTATAACTTGAGTTTTATAGAATACCTATATTATTTTATATACTTGACTTATATTTCAACCTAATTCATAGACTATCTGCACATTTTGCAAATTAAGCCTCCTTAAACCAGGGGATCTTGGAACCCAAGCAGTCTGTGAATAGAACTTAGAAGGTTCAAGAACTTGAATGGGAAAAAAACTGCATCTTATTTTCAGTAACTTGTGACTGAAATTTACAATTTCTTTCAATTACGAATGTTAGCAACAAACCATAGTAATACTGGCAGTACCTATGATGTCAGCAGGGAAATCACATATATTCTCATATCACATTATAACTGTTTCCATCTTGAAATATTATGTCTGTCTTCCAGTTTATGATATACATGCTGAATTATTTAGGGGAAATGGGCAATTTGTTTTGAAATTTACATTGAAATACATAAAAACATTAAGATGGTTTGATGATGCATGGATGGATGGATGGATGGATGGATAGATGGTTAGACGGATAGATATACGTAATAAAGCAGGTACATTAAATGTTAATGGTAGAATCTAGGCAGTAAGTCTATCAGTGTTCTCTGCAAGATTCTTTCAAGATTGTTAGTACTGTTGTTTAATGCATTAATAAAAAGTAAATGAATGACCACATTATAGATTTGGTTTTTAAAATATTTTGACAACTGTATTCTCATATGATTAGTTTCCTTTGTAATTCTACAAATTTCATATTATGCACTTAAAAACATTGTTCCAAGAAAGACTCCCATGGGCTTCACCAGACTACAAAAAGGTCCACACTACAACAAATTTAAGAATTTCATCTATAAAGTCATCATGAAAAAACTGATAAGCAACAATATTATTCCACAAAGCTATTTCAAAGGATTGACTTTATGGTAAGTAAAAAGTAAAAAAACCTGAGTCTTTAAAATGTCACGTAGGGCCAGCCCTGGTGGCCTAGTGGTTAAGTTCAGCACACTCTGCTTTGGTGACTTGGGTTTAGTTCCCGGGTGCATACCTACACCACTCGCCTATTAGTGGCCATGTTGTGGCAGTGGCTCACATAAAAAAGAAAAAAAAAGAGGAAGATTGGCAATGGATGTTAGCTTAGGGCAAATCTTCCTCAGCAAAAAAAAAAAAAAAAATCATGTAACAACCATGTCAAAATTGCTGATATCTAAGAAATAATGGATTTATATCCCGTGCCAGTTATCTACTGATGTATAACAAACTATCCCCAAATTTAATGGCTTAAGACAACAATTTATCTCTCATGGTTCTATGGGTTCATTGGGCTTAGCTGGGCAGTTTCCATTTGGGGACTCCAATGTGGATAAGGTCAGATAGCTGCTAGGGCTGAGTCATCTGAAGGCTTGACTAGGTTGGGCATCCAAGATGGCACACTCACACAGCTGGTTGTTGATGCTGGCTGTCAGCTGGGAGCTCAGCTGGAGCTGGTGACCACAGGAAAACATGTGATCTCTCCATGTGGCTGGAGCTTCTCACAGCATGTCACCTAGGTTCTGGGAAACAGTATCCCAAGAGCAACCATTCTGAGAAACCCTGGGGGGAGCTGCAAAGATTCTTATTTAAGCTTGAAAATCACACAGCACTACTTCCACCATGTTAGACTTGTCAAAAGTGAGTCAGAGGACCAGCCCAGATTCAGAAGGAGGGGACTATATGAGGGCATAATTACTGGGCTTGTGGTTCATGGGAGGGGGGAGGAGCATCTGTGGAGACCAGCTACAACACATCCATAAAACTACCATACACATCTAGGTGAAGAACTGAGCTTAATTCTCTATTTGATTAACACGGAATGCCTGGCTGCTCATCATGCTCACCTATGTCTCCAATTTAGCTAATTATTTCTCAAAGAGCTCCAAATGAATTCCTTTCCCATTAAATTTCTTATTTCAGCCTTAGATAAGTAAAAATGTGGCCAAAAATGTGATTTAGGGCTCCCCAGCTCCCCATTATCTTGAAAAATTCAACCACTCTCATTCAATTCCTTCAACAAGAGCGGTCTTTCTTGAAGACAAGAGATTGATGATAATTTATTGTCTTCAGAGCCTTCCCATTTCAAGGACCAGCATAGTGCCTAGTACATAGCATTTCCCCAAAAACAATCTAACAATTTTCATCATCATAAAAATTAGACGTGCAAGGCTATCCCGGCCATTGGAAGTGGTTGGAGGAATAAAACAAGCTGTCATCAATATGAACTCACAACCAATATAAACTCAAATGCCAAACCTTTGCTGTCTAGTTTCTGGGGAGCGAATGGGAGGAAGTTTTCTATTTCTCAATGTGATTCAGCATTTTCCTATTAGTGCATGTGTTTTTAATGGAATTGAATTTTATTGTGTCCAACCAGATACCTCATGGCTCAAGGATATTTCAACAGATTAATCTCTGAATTAATGTTTAATGGAATTTTAAAAATTGGAAACAAAGTAGGTGAATTAACAAGTTAGACTATAAAGAGAAAAAAGTACTTAATAACTCCTTGTTGGTCAATACAGGTCTTTCAGGGTATCTATTTCCCAACAGATTGAGTACTTACTAAGAATTCTATAAGACATCATCTCATTGAGTTAATGAGTTTTCCTAATAACCTGCAAGGCAGGTATTATTACTCTTTCCATTTTATACAAAATGGAGACTCAGAGAGTTTAAGTGACCACTGGCCACATCAATGGTTTAGGTTTCAGTTGTAACAAGAACAGCTGTCCAGTGCTGCTACCCACTGAAGGGCCTGAACCTGATTTCTAGCCTCCCATCCTCTCACCCTACCTCTGATTTCAGTCACAGCTGCAGTCAACTCTATGTCTACCTTAAACTCAAGCCACGCAACTTTCCACTTTCTGCCCCAGCATCTAACAACCTGTTAACATCCACTCAGTCCACAGGCAAGCCCAGAAGTGTAGGGGAGTCACTGCCTGTAGAGTCAACTCTCAGTAAATAGGGGACAGGAGCCAGCAAACTAATGCTCCCAAATGTCATCCTCAGAGTGGACAATTGTGGGAGGTTTGGGTACACTTCTCAGGGGGGCCTGGTGGAAGTTAGCCCCCTTTACCTACAACGCTTGATGATGTTCTTCTATATTGACGTTTCCTCTTACCCTGTCTCCCAGAGACCATCGGCCCAATAAACTGCCTGCACCAAGTCCTTGCCTCAGGCTCTGCTTTTGGGGAACAAGGTCTGTTATTATCAAATGCATCTAATCTATTCAGTGGAGGGAACGGAGTAGATGTTCCAAATCTGGGTTTCTTCAGTGACTCCACTACGTGAACCCCTCCTGAAAGAGGTCCTTGGAGATCACTGAGTAGCTGTAGTTTTCAAATACAGGCCCTTTAGTTAGCTCACTAAGGAGACTGTGATCCCCTTTGACTTTCAGTGTTGTTTCTCACACTGCATCTCAATGGTTCCCGGCATTTAACAGGTGCTCAATTAGTACACGCTGATTTTCTAAGTAAGTAGTTATTCCTCTTGAAAGTATTGCTTCTTTATGTTCTAACCTATTAAAAATGCAAGCAGCATCTTCCCTAGTGTATCTTCCCTAGGGAATTTTCTCTGACTAAGCCGTGCTTGATCCTAAGCTCCAACCATCCAACACTAATGAGTATCATTTCGTATGGACATGTCTACATCCAACAATCAGGTATACTCAAGTAGAGATGAAGTAAGCATGGTGGAAAAAGCATAGATTTGAAGTCAGACAGACCAGGGTTGAATTCTAATTCCGTTTACAAAATATGGAAACTTTACTGGACCTGTTTCCTCATCCACATAAAGGCTCCAGTGACAGCTACCCCGCAGAGCTTTTGTGAGCACTGTATGAAGTCATGTGGACAATCAAGCACACAGTGGCTCAGGACCTGGTATCTCCCTGCTCCTGGGTTCTTCCTTGGCCTTCCTGATGTATTTATTGTGTGATCAATACATGAGCCTGTGTGAGTCTTAGATTTCTCTTTTGTAAGAGAAGGATAGTAACTTTCATGTTTACCTAATATGGCTGAAGCCAAAATCACATAAAATCATGCATGTGAAAGTTACCTGACATTTGCAAAAGTAATGACAGGTAGTGGAGGCGGTGGAGATGAGGCTGCCATGCAGAGTTGTACATTCTGCACACTGCACAAAGGCCCTGGCCAAAGGATGTGTTAGGGGTGAAATCATGAGAGGCCACATCTCCCCAACGGGGGTGCATTTTTTTGAATTTTTTTTGCATTTTTGCATTTTTTTTAATTTGTCCACTCAGAGAGTCCCTTTTTCTAAAATGCACAGAGGGGCCATAACGACTAGCAATGTAATGAATAAAATAGTAGACGACTCTGATTCAAATCCTGGCTCTGGCATTTACTAGTTGTACAACTTTGGGCACAGTCGCTCTGTGCACAGTCCCTTTATGCCCCAATTTCTTCATCTGTAAAAGAAAAGGTTGTTCTAGTACTCATAGGTTACGAGGATGAAATGAATATGTGTGAAGCACTTGGGAGAGTGTCTGGCATATAGAATGCACTCAATAAATGCTCATTATTATTATTATTATTTACAAATGTAACTCATGTTGTAATCCAAAGGAAGACATGTGCCAGCTATGGGGAGACAACACACAGTATTAATCATTCAAAATAGAATGCAGGTCTATTTAAAACCAATCTATGTGCACACATGTCTTTGAATGAGGCCAATTAGCAATGTATAAACTTGTTTTCTTAATTTTTGATGAATATAATGAATAAATTGATGAACTACTGAAACACACAGGTTATAAAAACTTAGCTCTGATGACTTGAAACAGCAGTCAGACTTTGTTCTCTTGGACGAGAAATTGTTTCGCTTGAGCTAGGATTAGTAGAACCAATGACTCTTTGATCACTTAAAGTTTAGAGCAATCTAAGTCTTTCTCTTTCTTTTCAATTTTTATGTGTTTACTTAAATTGGGGTTTTGTCACTTACAAAGAGATACCCAACTATCGCACAAGAATCTCAGTGGCATTCATATTTTGGATATCTGGGAAAAAAATCATTTGGGAAGGAAATAAAACCCACACAGGTTTATGGTAAATTCAGTCATTCATTTATTCATCCAGCCTATACTAAGCATATTTTTGTGCCAGGGGCTATGCCTTCCCAATCTGAATATTTCTAATGGGTTCCCTGAACTTCTGTCAATGGGTCATGATACTTCTTAAGAGAATTTATCATCCTTTGCTGACTTATCAACTAAATGCTGACCCCTTTTGGATTACAAATTCTTCAAGGGCAAGAACCGCATTCATCATTTTAATATATACTACTATGACATATTATATACAAAAAATGTTGGCCAAAACGATAATACAAGTGCCTGCCAAGTGAACTTCAGAGACACATCCCAATAGAGCACGCTGCACTAATCTGACCCGGAGGAGAAGGACATGGAAAATGTCATAAAACAATGACTTCTGAAGCAAGGGTCTAACCACAGCATCCTGTCCCCTTGGAGGGAGTCATCAACAATGGCTTGTCATTAAATAACAGTCACAAAGCCATTTTCTGGCATTTTCTGACTGAACATTGGGAAAGGAGCGGGGAGAGGGAAATGAGGGAGGTCGAGAAGGGAGGCGCTGTCTGAAATTCTTCCAGGATGAACAGAACCATTTGTTTCTACCAGTTCTGGGACAGCTTTCAAAAAGACAGCCAAAACCATTCAGATTTCATTAATTTGGCCAACCAACTAAATTAAAATGTCCTTGATAAGAAAAGGCTGAAGGAATGGATATCGTGAGCATCCACAAGATTTGCAGGTATCCTCAGTTTCAACCAAATTTACCATAAATTAAAAAAAAAAAAGGAACTATTTTCAAGGGCAATTAACTCCAAATATGTTGTCAAAAGAAGAGTGACTATCTTTGGCTATCTTAGTCATTTTCTAGCTCCATTTCCTTTGTTACAAATAAAATTTTGATCTAAATAAATCGTATTTTGTGAGTAAAAATAAGAAAAATTAGAGTCACTATATTTATGTTTCATTTGCTTTTTCTTCTCTTAACAGCCCCTATCACAGAGACTCTTCTCATCTTTTTATCACTTCATCTTGAGAACACACGAGTGTGGTCTCCCTGGCTTTTCCCATTTGAATCCAACTCCCTGAGCTTCCAGAAGAGTCTTCCTTGGGTGCTTCCAGTCCCAACAATGTAGATTCATGATCACAAACAGGGCAGCTTCTTATCTCTCACCACATCAAGTCTTAATCCAAACCCTGCATCTCTTTGGTTGTGATGTATATATAGCAGTTATACGATCAGGCTTAAAATTAATCTATGGAGTAACAGAAATATTAAGAATAACCATTTCCTTTTAATTAGCTATATTGGTATGCAAATCTTTATATCTTAGCCAGAAAATATCCATTTGTGGATAGTACTAAGGCTACTCACTTAAATCCATGACGTGAGCCAAAATTTTGTGTAAATAACTGCGTTATATTATAACTGGTTATAGGAAAGTGGTTCTCAGACAAATTCCCATGGATGATCTGCCGAAGTGAGGATAACAGTTTGATTGAGAATTCAAAAGCAGTAATTTTTTTTTAAATGAAAGAGAGGTTGTTTTAGTCTAGCTACTAGACTATAAATTCTTTGAAGGGAGGGACTATTCAATTCAACTTTATACCCCCCAAGAATAACAGAGTATCTGATATGCTCTGAGCAACAAATAAATATTGAATATATTAATAAACCTCAACATCATTAAGCTAAAAATTAAAAGTTTGACTTTATAATGAATGAGATATCATGTTTAACCATCCTTCTTGTTTTACAAAGCTCTGCATACATATTTCATCTCTGCCTTATACTGATAGTCATATCACTTAAGTTTATGCTAACATTTGGCATTCATTTTTGTCTCCTCAGTTGATCATTTTTTTTCTTTATTTTATTAGAATTTGGGCCATTTGATTGGAAAGGACAAAGAGAACTAAAGTCCCCCCCAAGTGGCAAGGTCTTAATTCAAGGATGCACATTTGTAGGAACTCGGAAAAGCTGAACAATAAGCCTTCAGAAAGGCCAAGAACCATGTTAGATCTCCGCTCCCATGCTCTGCCATTAACACAACCTGCTGTCCCCTGAGTGCGCCTTCATGGGCCACGCTTCTGGAAAGCTCTATTTTCTGCACTTTCTGCCACTTTGATGGTTCTTTCCTTTTCTTATGTATATTCTACCACAAAGCTTCTGCTTCCTCACAGTATTTTTACTCAAAATTTGGGCTTGCCATGACTTTAACTCTCATCCATGACAAATTTTCAGCTCCTGCTCCCAACGCTAACAGATTCTGTGAATTCTCCATTCAAATTGCTTGAGCCAAGTGTTTATCCTAATCAAACACATTTTGGCTGCCTCTTGGGGTTGGGGGAGTGTGCCGTCTATGTCCTTCATATAGGGCTGCCCTTTGGCAGTAATGATGGGGTCAGCAATTTCACATAGTAGAAGGCTACTGGCTGGCAAGTACATGATTGACATTTCTAATAAGGTTGGCATAATCATTCACTTTATATTGCTTATGTCAGCTTCCCTCTTTGCTTCTAAGTTTAATTTATTTTGAAATTGTCTCAGATCATTGTTTATTGCCTGAAGTTTGCAACAGTTCTAATTTTTTATGTTATGTGAAGCTAAAAACAATGCATGGCACTTTGACGTTCTGTATTGATTCATGAGTTATTATTTGAAATCACTATAAAATATATTTTAGTACTTGACTTACTGAAATTTATGAAAGATTCGCAGGGAATGAAGAAAAGTTGAATCATAAGTTCTTTATTTAATCTGAGAAAAGTTTCATCATTCTGGTTGCAATTAGGACACACTTTTTGAAATCAGAGAAATCGGTTCATATTACTAATAAAAACCGATGGTGAAGCTTCACTCGGAAATTGAAAATCTTGAGCTTAGCTGGACTACGTGGTAATCTAGAAGCTATTAATGCAAACATTGATTGTGTTAGTCTATGCTTTACTGAAAGCAGAGCCATTATTTAAAATAAATAAAATCATAAAACCATTCTTGCATGGGAGAATATGAGTAGACTTTATCTTCTTCATGTGCCAATTCATTTAATATGAGAATAATTCTCTATGCATCCCCTTCCATCAGTTCCTACAAACTGATCTTCAGAAACCCAAGTGTCTGCAGTCCCTTCTTTCTGTTCCCTTATTATGAGGCTAACCTTTCCCCTTCATGACGTACCGGCATTAACAGGATACTGTTGGGAAATGAATTCAGAAAGCCAGTATTTAGATGGCACCTCAGTAGTTATATCTGACCCACCAGAAGTCCAGCAGTTAACTAAAGACTAAAGCCTGAAATCTAACCATAGATGAACCTGTAACAACTCCAAGCGACAGCCATTTTCTCCAGATAGTAATGGAGCAGAGCTGTCAGAGAGAAATGCTCACCGATTTGATGATTGCATAAAACTCCATGGAGAAGCGCAATTCTCATCAAGGGCTTAAAAAGGTGGAATAAACACGGAACATCCAATCATCTCCGAAAAAAGTCAGAGGGTCATCTTGCTTTTCATAGAGCAGTAAGGTGAATAGAACCCAAATCAGTGTCTTTTAAGAGCATTCTTTAATCAGTTTGTACGCGAATCACAGCTCAAGAGTCAAGTTCAAGGGAAAGAAACAGTGCAATAAAGAATCATATAGGAAAAAAATGAAAAATCAGAGAAGTATCCTCTAGCCGTGATGACTTTTTCCTTAGAAGTAGAGATTCACTTCCAAATTTTAAGTGCTTTTTGACGTGCAGAAGAAAGAATTCTACTTTTTTTTTGTTTTTTTTTTTTTGAGGAAGACTAGCCCTGAGCTAACATCTGCTGCCAATCCTCCTCTTTTTGCTGAGGAAGACTGGCCCTGAGCTAACGTCCGTGCTCATCTTCCTCTACTTTATGTGTGGGACGTCCCCCACAGCATGGCTTGACAAGCAGTGCCATGTCCACACCCGGGTTCCAAAGCAGAGAGCACAAACTTAACCGCTGCACCACCGGGCTGGCCCCCAAGAATTCTATTATGTTTTAAAAGAAATGAGCATATGATAATTATAGTTCAGAAATGAAAATTCTATGAAATTGGTTGCTTTGAGAGGGATTGGTCAAGAGTTCTTAAAAGCAATAAGTTCTTAAAACCATAAGAATTTAACTAAAGTGGAGGTCTGCACTATATGAAAAAAATACACGGAGTTCTCTTTTAAAACGTTTGTGACCCCAAAGGTCATGACAGGAGAAAGCTCTGATCCTCTCTCTACCCATCTTCGTTCAGACAAAAATTAATAGGCACCCCTTGCTGAGAGCCCTGAAATATAAGATTACAAGTTCTAAAGTCTGTCTGTATTGCTGCCTTATTCAAATTTGAGAGGTTTGGGAAACTTCTGGCAAATTATTAAATCACTTTTAAAGGTATGTTCAGTGTTCTTTCAAAAAAAAAAAAGAGGTACTGAGGCTCTGATCGTTCCTCATATTTTGAAACAATTTTTGTAAAGTCTCTTTCTTATCCCTTTTCACTTCGGGTGCCTCCTCTCCCTTCTCTATTGTTCTAGA
Organism: Equus quagga; assembly: GCF_021613505.1. NCBI lineage: Eukaryota > Metazoa > Chordata > Mammalia > Perissodactyla > Equidae > Equus > Equus quagga. The sequence continues at coordinate 15,969,276 of NC_060278.1, forward strand.
ACTGAAATTTATTTTCATCAAAATAAGTGGACAGGTGAATTGACTTCAGCCAAATTAACCTTGCTGGAAGGAAAGCTCCTCAGAGGTTTTAGCAGCGTAGCCTATCACACACCATCACACACAGGGCTATCCTACTTCTTGCTGTGGCACCTGAAACGATTTCAAGGTGAGCAGTTAGTAAGACTCCCACAGAGTAGAACTTTCTGGAAATACAAAATCCACATTATATTTTTCATGCTGGACGTTTACCAGAACTGTGTCTGCTCAGACCCATGGTTCCAACAAGACCAGTGATGCACAAGGAGAAATAAATGGTATGGATCGGATCAAGCAACAGAAGTACTTTGCAAGGAGTTAAAGAATATAAGGTATTTTATTTTAGTCCTTTTATTGATAAGCTCTTCACAGTGTTGCTCAGCTGTTTCTATAAAACTTCAGTCGTAATTCAGTGTTGCCAATATTTACAGACTGCCTGAAAAAAATATTTATGGTCATTTTTAGTTACTTAAATCAATTCAAATATTAAGTCTTTACTCTCCACAAATTTTTGCCAGGCACTAATTCTACTGGAAGGGCAATTCTGGATTTTTCCTACAAACTCTATTGCTACTAGTTACCTTATGTAACTGAGGAAAACCACTGTTGCTGAGCTTAAAGATGTTAACCCTTCACTTTCGAAGCTTTAACCACAGTAGAGCATGGCTCATTAAAAAAGCTGTATCATCGTGTTCTATGTATGCACAAAGATCACCTGGGGTTTTTGCCCTTCAAGATCCATTTCCTTTTTTTTCTGGAAACAACATTTGGATTTTCCTTTGAGAAATTCTCCTCCTCCATTGTCTGCAGCCTTGGTGAGAGGGTAAGTCAAGCAGTCTCTTCTCTCCTGGCTGGAGAAGATCTGAGCCATTCAGACCCTCTCTTCCGGGAAGGTGAACCTTGAATAACTTGACACAAGTTGACCTGAGGTGAGCTGACTCGCCTCAGATGGAGGCCTCTGAAGAGCTTAGCCACAATTCCTGACACACAGGTTTTCATACTTCCTACACCTGATGCTGACTTTCAAATTTCCTTTGATCCTGTGAGCTCTCCTCAAACAATAGTGTGCACAAAAATCACACTGAGAGATTATTGAAAGTGAAATGATGAAGATCCATCCTTGAGATGCAGATTCTATGAGTTTGGGGTGGTTCCCAGGGATCTGCAATTTTTTGGACAAACATCCCTAAGAACTCTAATGTTAGTGACCCCAATAACACACTGAGAAACACTGCTACAAACTACCAATGAATTGTTTTAAAATTAGAAACAAGTGATTTCTTTTGTGTACTACCAAATAGCTCTATCTTATCCACCCTCTATAAAGCTTAGGAGAGTGATCACTAATAATGAGGCATGTAACCTTGGGGGAGAGAGGAGGAGAGAGGTTCCTGATCTTGCAAGTGGGTTCCTTTTTTTTTTTTTTTTTAACTCCCCCTTCCCCACCATTCTGCCCTGTCCCCTTCAATGAGGACTCTTGAAAATCACGAAGAAGCCTCTGTCCTGATGAGTGTGTGTCCCATTCATCTTTGTAGAAAAAAGGGTGCAATCCACTCCCTTTGAATAACTATCACTTTGTTTCATAGTCTAATATCCATCCTAAAGAATGACCTGATTCTCCCAACAATGAAATGACCGAAGAGAAGTCAGTGAGGCATTTGAGGAAGATTCGCAGACTCCCTGAGATCTTTACCAAAAAAAAGAAAAGGTGAAAGTTGGAAACTACAGTAACTCCAGGATGCCCAGTGCCTCAGTTGCAGAAGTGGAAAACTCTGCTTTGCCCCTTACTCCCTTTACTCTGCATTGCTGTTTGGAAATCAGAGTGGATTACATCAATTATTTATTCCTTGGGTGATGGGGAAGAGAATGCTGATAAGCTCATCACAAAAGTGCAAGGAAAAAAAAAAAACCCAGTCGACAAAAAATGAAGCCACTTCTGATGATTCAAACAGAAGAGAATTGGCTGTTATCTCAATGTAATACCAAGACAGAGAACAAACAGAGGAGTCTGGCTCAATGGGAGGCAGATCTATGCACCAGAAAGGTCACGGGCAATGGAAGGCCTCTAAACCAACAACACAAAGGCTGCATCAGAGCCATGGTACCCGCCTGAGCTTCAACCCGGGGAGGAAGGAGGAATGACACATCTCCTAAAATAGGAGCCACTCGTTTTACAGATGGGAAAGATGGTAGGGCAGCTTTTAATACATACAGCTCTTAAAGCCTTTAATTCAAGGCTTCAAAAAAGAAATAATCCAGTGGTGCTTTTATTTTTAAATGGCTGTGCTCAAAGATACTTTAAAATATGGGTGCTTTTTAAAAAACATATTTACCTACTTTGTAACCTTTGTTTTTAAATGAAGTTAGTTTGTAGGTTTGAGTTAATTTCATCATTTAAATCAAGCTAAGATTTCTTCTGCGCTCCAGCAGGTCCTTGCCAGGGGTAAATAAACTGGTTCTTGCTTTAGATCCTCAAAAGAAATAAAGAGAATATAATCTAAACAATGAAAAGAGGCCTGAAGAGTAAATGATTACGCAGTTTCAAACTCTAGCAACAAAATTTCTCTTCTACTTTATAAATACAGAAGAGACCAAGGAATTGTAACTTTGTATCATTGCAAAGCTCTGTGTGGGTTTATACACACATAAACAATCCATATAATGAATTTTATACACATATAAAATAAAAATTGCATATTATATGACCAGAGGGAACAGAAAAAATGGTAATGGAAAAATAAGAATTTGATAATATTTCTCCAGCGCTATTTGTTTATTCAACAAACAGGTCGTGAGCATCTGCCACAGGTCAAGCATTGTTGCTGGACAATAGGAATACAACAATGGAAAGGGAACTTAGAGTTCAAAGAGGGGCAGACAATTAAAAGAGTAATTATGATAAGGTATATTAAGAGTGATCAGAGGGAATGAGCAAGGACACCTAACCCAGGCTTGGGAACAGACGCCATTGAGGAGCAGAAGCAAAACAGAGCAGTGGGTGTGGGGCAATGAATGACATTCAATGCCATTGGGACTTCAGAGTGTGAAAGTGCTAGGAGTTAAGGCCCAGGAGGCCAACAGCGGCTTGACTAAGAAAGGCCTTGTAGGGTGCTGGCCCGGTGGCGCAGTGGTTAAGTTCCCACATTCCCCTTCGGCAGCCTGGGGTTCACCAGTTTGGATCCCGGGTGCGGACATGGCACCGCTTGGCAAGCCACACTGTGGTAGGCGTCCCACATATAAAGTGGAGGAAGATGGGCACAGATGTTAGCTCAGGGCCAGTCTTCCTCAGCAAAAAGAGGAGAGTTGGCAGCAGATGTTAGCTCAGGATTAACCTTCCTCCAAAAAAAGGGGGGCCTTGTTGTAGCATGTTGATCAGATGGCACTCACGTTCTCACAGGGTGGGAATCCACAGAGGGTTCTGAGCAAGGAACTAACATAACTGCATTTGAGAAAAATCACAGTGGCAGCTAGAATGTGGAGAAGGGATTGTTGAAGAATTAAGACAGACAGAAAAATGAGTCAGGAGGTTACTACAGTAATTTGGGAGGCAATCACTGGGGCCTGGATTAGGGATGAGATTGGAGAAATAGAGAAGAGAACACTATGTCGAAGAGATGTCTGCACTCCCATGTTCATAGCAGCATTTATTTACAACAGCAAAGACATAGAAACAACCTAGGTGTCCATCAACGGATGAATGAATCAAGAAGCTGTGAGAGAGAGAGATACACACACAACGGAATATTATTCAACCATAAAAAGGAGGAGATCTTGCCATCTGTGACAACATGCAGGGCCCTTGAGGGCAACATACTAAATGAAATAAGTCAGACAGAGAAAGAAGAAGACAGCACGATCTCACATCTCACTTATACATGAAATCTGAAAAAAAACAAAAACAAAAAAAACAAACTCATAGAAAAAGAGATCAGATTTGTGGTTACCATAGGCAGGGGGTGGGAGGAGACGGAATTGGAGGAAAGTGGTCAAAAGGTACAAACTTCTACTTAAAGATAAATAAGTAGTAGGGATGTAATGTACTATATGACAACTATAGTTAACATCGCGGTATGGTATATATGAAAATTGTTAAGAGAGTAAAGCCTAAGACTTCTCATCATAAGGAAAAATTTTTCCTGTTTTTTTTTCTTGTTTGTATCTATATGAGATGACGGATATTCGCTAAACTTATTGTGGTTATTGTGGTAATCATTTCACGATACATGTAAGTCAAATCATTATGCTGTACATCTTATATATGGTATTGTATGTCAATTACATCTCAATAAAACTGGAAAAAATATATATACAAATTTGACTTTAAAAGACATAGGTCTCTAAAAGTCAAATATCATCTTTCAAGGACATCTTAAGACATAGCTGGAAAAACTCCAAGTGATTTAAGGTATATTATACATATATATATATATATTCAAACCACTATGCATATAAATCTTATTCCATTACCTATGGAGGAACAGAATTGATGCCAGCAAAAACTCTTTCAAAAGTCATTTACCATGAAAACATATTTTCCAAGGCATATATAATAAGCATGTAGCTTAAATTTATTTTAACTCATAAGATAATTCTGCTAATTTGGAAAAAGTATGAATTGTAAGAAAAAAACTATAATTCAAAAAAGTGTATTACCTACGATTCGACTAAGCAGAAATCTCTGTTAACTGGCACTTTGGCACTTCTCAAGTTCAATGACAATTAACTTTTATACTCAGAAGCACTATAAAATTTGTGTTAATTAAATTTGGTTATAATCCCGTTATTTAAACACTATTCCAAACAAGATAAACACAACGTTGTCCATAGAATAAGAGTAAATTTCAGTTCGATCTCAGCATGGCCCCTCTCGGAGTTCTGTGGCCTGTGGCAATACAGTTATTTATCTCATCTGAAGTTTTCTCATCTATAAAATGGTGACATTATCACTTGCCTTGCGCACTCTTAAAGGTTGCTTTAACGTCAGATGAAATCATGGGCCTAAAAGTATTTTATAAACTTTTCTAAAAGATGCTGTGAATGTGCACCAGGTAACCACGACAATCAGAATTTAACCAGAGTCCTGAATTGCTCAGAAGTTATTGTATATACAAAGGTAATATCTGGAGATCTCACTACATTTACACACCCTAACATTTCAGAAGCAATCATATGCTAAAGCCTGGATGCTCTTAGAAGAGACTGGTAATATCTAGACTAGGTCATCCTTCACCATCTAACTCGTTTATCAAAGCTTTTCAAGACTACTAGTATCAAGGAACAACACAGGCAGTTATTAACCAAACCAGTTGAGAGCATTTATCTACCATGTTCCTCCCAACCACTCTCTACTACTCTCTTATTTTAGCTCCTCTGTCTCATGATCTCATTTCACAGTGGCTTCCAGTTTTTGAGAAACAACTGTGTCAAGCAATATGCTAGGTGCTTACAAACATTATTTCATCTGAACTCTCAAAATAAACCTTCAAGCTTATACTATTTCCCCAATTATACAACTGAGAAGACTGGGCTTCAGGAAGAGAAAAGAACTCCCCACTATCACAACAGGGAAAAAAAAATAACATCAAGAATGAAACCCAGCTCAGCCTGATTCCACATTCTGATTATGTCTGTATATTCCACTTTGCCTCTATCATTTATTATGCTCATTGCCAGCTGCTTTTCTCCTCGTCAGTTCTTTTTTGAACAAAAGAAGCCCCAAAAACAGCCTACTGGAAAAACAGGCAAGGACTTGAACGGGTACATCATAAAAGAGGATACCCAAACAGTCAAAAAATATATGAGAAGGCGCTAGATTTCATTAATCATCAGAGAAATGCCCAGTAAAACCATAATGGGGTAATTTATACATTTGTCAGACTGGCTAAAATGTAAAAGATAACACCAAGTTTTGGTGAGACCCTGCTGGTGGGAGTGTACATTGATTGAACCACTTTGGAAAGCTGTTTACCAGAGTTGACTTAAGCTGAATCAATCCATCCATCCATCCATCTATCCATCCATCCATCCATCCATCCATCCACCCACCCATCCATCCACCCATCCATCCATCCATCCTATAACTTGGCAATTTCATCCCTGTATTTATAACCAACAGAAATGCATACACAAACATTCACAAAATGACATGTCACAAATATGTATAGCAGCACTATTTATAATAGTCCCAAACTAGAAGCTACTCTAATGCCTATCAACAGTAGCATCGATGACTAATATGCTACAGTCACATAATGGAATACTATACAGCCATGAGAATGAGCAGGGCACATCTGCTACAACTACATGCAACCACATGGATTAATCTCATAAATATAATGATGAGCAACATAAGTTGGACAAAAAAAGAGTATATATTGTATGAGTCCATTTGTATAAAATTTGAACACAGGAAAAACTAATCCATGATGTTAGAAGTCATATTAGTGGGTACCCTGGAAGAGTGGGGAGGTGATTGGCAAGTGGAAGGGAAGCTAAGGATGCTGATATTGTTTAGTTTCTTGATTTTTGGTGTTGATTACATAGGCCTATTTATTTTGTGAACTTTCATCAAGTTCAAAATGTATGATTTCTGCACTTTTCTGAAGGTGTGCTATATGTCAATAAAAAGTTTACCAAAAAGAGTTAGTAGCAATCTCAGCTCCCCAATGCATGCAAGTGGCCATTTTTTAGAAGTGTTTCACAGAGAGGCACACAGAGCTTACTATGCTTGTGTATTCTTTTAAGAGTATTTATTCAGCTGACAGATTTTCCTGTCATTTAACAAAATAAAAATTGCAAGACAATTTAGACAAAAATAGGAAATTCTTCCGAGATATGAAGCTGAGTTCTAAAAGAATGATTGTTAGGTGTAAACAAAATAATGAAACTAGTTTGTGAATTCAAATAATAATGCCAAAAAGAGGCTTATGCAATGGATTCTATAGAGAAAGAGAGGGGCCAATGTCTACAGGGCAGCCGGCCATTCACAGAACAATTTTTGAATATAGAGGCAACTTGACACAAGTTAGGGGAGGGTATCTAATAAAGGTGACAGCTGTGGAAGGTAAAAACCTAGAAACAAAGTACTATGGCAGATGTACATAACTTTATTCAAAACCCACATAACTTTGTATTCTTTCTGAGAGACAATGTTAGAGTAGGAGGAATACTTAAGAAAGCTGTCATACTGAAAAAAGACATAAGAACTAGTGGAGGATTGAGATACATACACACACATATGTATCAATTGACTTACATATTATACCTAATATATATACTTTCACATATACACACTTCTAATTCCTAAACTTTAGGTGGCATATAGTACTGGTATGATCTAAGTCATCACTCCCTTAAAATTGACAAGAGAGCTGACAAAGGACAACAGGACAGTCCATTTAATGGACATGTAATGGGCAAGGTCCCAATTACTACTACTCCATATGGCTTGGGCTGCCCTTTGCCCTACCATCTACCTGGTTATTCAATGAGCAGCTTCCAGACTCCACATGTCATCTTCTTTGCAGGCAAATTAGAGATCTCACTGGCAGATATATACATAGTGGGTTCTTTTCCTCCAAGGAAATGCAATATGTTTCAGATTTAACGTACCTCTTGCCTCGAGTTGGCTACCTATAAAGAAAACTGCAACCCATATATAAACTGTCAAAGAAGAGAGGCAAAAACAGCAGCAGGTAAGTCACAGGTAAGAGTCGAGAGACAAACGTTCTAAAATAAACGAAAATTTATTTCTAGGGACCAAGGTATATGCATTTCTTTTATCTTTAAAATACAGTTGTGCTATGTGTTTTGTGTCCTTAACCAAATTACAGGGTAAAAAGTTTAAGAATTGGCAGATGACCCAAATCTTCTAACCTTTCACTCAAGATTCCAGAAAATACAGATTTTGCTGGCTCTTCTATGTATTTACATGTGCAATGTCAGAAAAAGGACAAGAATAAACAGGGTAAAAATTATTGCTTTCTTGGAGTCCTTATTTCAGAATTCCTCTCTCCAAAAAGCTACATAACCAGAGATTTCTTCTAATTCTTTATATAAAAGTAGAAACACATAAAGCCATGGATTTGTCAGTCTTCATTACTCTATAAAAATACAGATTTTCATTTTCAATTTATTTTTAATTTAAGATTTCCTTTATGTGGATAATTTCATACTTTAAAAACTTTGTGACACTTATTCCCAAATCTCATTAAAAAGCAATTAATTTTTCAGTTGAAACAAACAAAAAAATCTATTCCTGAAGATGTCATCTTCAAAAATCTTTGCTGGCTACCTCACTACTACATTCATTCCTTACGTGTCAGCTGTTGCATTCAAAGACAAATGGAACTGAATATACAACAATGAACAAAAATCTTTCAATTCAAGGGGATTTTAATGCTTTTCCATATTTAAAAAAATTGAATATTACCTTTAAGATTTGATAGGAATGTAGCTATCTCTTCTCTACCCTGCCATCCCCCAGTCTCCAACTTTATTATTTAAATCATATCAGATTTTGACCTTGTTTGTCCCAGAAGTGGTACCTATATCTCTTCCAGTGGCCAGTTTTCCAAGGTCACAGATTTTTTTACATTATACCCTTAAGTATTGATTAGCTCTCTGTGTAGATTTTCTATTTGTTTGGCAGCCAGGAATCTCAGATGAGTGTTAAGCAATTCAGCACTGCAGTTTGGCCAGCCTGCATAAACCTCTTTCCCCTTCACATCGCTCCCTGAAAATAAAGTGGCCTCATGCAAAAGGAGAACGGAAATAAAGCAAGCGCCTCTTCGGAGCTTGTCGGCCAGCGTACTGCACAGCATACTTCAATTAGCATCCAATCATTTTAAGTAGTGATACTTCAGTGTTTGTGGAAGGCTGCCTTGTAGAATTTAATACTCAGACAGCCATTTTGCAAAACACGGCAGGTCCATGAAATAAGGACTATTTCAGTGAAATAGTCACAGAATGATAAAGCTGCTGTAAACGCTGGCGTTACTGCAACAGCTGTGTCATCCATCAAACGATTATCATCGACTATATTTCTGAAGCTGTTCAAAATAGGATTTAACAGTAGCCTCTGTGGCTATCTTTAATTTGACAAACTCTGTGGTATTTCTCTCAAAAAAAGATTCCTTTTGCATGCCATAATTCAAATACGAAAACAGGACTCCTGGAGGTAAAAGAGAATATCAACTGGTTTGAACTCATACAGATCTCTGAGACAATGGACTTCCCAGACAATCCCTGTGCAAGTTATTTCTGACCTTATCAAAGTCACACAGCACGAAAGATACACAACAACGTCTCCGGAAAAATCTCAGAATGTCGTATACCTCAGGTGCCTCGAAAACTCGTTGTACAAATGATTGATGCTCTGGCTGATCCTCAGCACAGGGATTAAAAACAGCTGAAAGAGGCAACATGCACCAGACAGACACGAATAGAAATTTCAGCCCCTAGCTGCAATTCTACAGCAATAGAAACTTACATAGGACACCGGTACTCGCCGCCGATGCACCAGCCCACAGCACTGCATGAAGAGCGGTGCAGAACGCAGTCAGCGTGTGGCTTCACCGAGCTGCACTGTGCCTCTTCTCATCAGAGCCACTGTCCATTTCTTCCCACCTTCTACTCCCAGGTAAGAGGCATGGGCAAATCAACACTTAGCTTCTGCCTCTAGGTAGTTTCTAAAAACACCACCGTTCCTGCAGGCATGCCAAAAGTTTGTTTTCCCTGTTTTTCTTTCTCAGGTAATTTGATATCTTCTTATTCAGGGAGTTGTCTATTGACCAGAAATCTACAAAAAGCATCATTTATTTTCCTGCAAGAACTATGGCTAACCCATACTTAGGACTGTCCCAATCATTAGAGTTTCTTGGCAACATTTTTACAGTAGCCATTCTCAACTGGGGAGATTTTCAAACATCAGAGAATCCTGCATTTCACAAGCCTGCAGTATCCTGCTTTTTACCAGAGGAGGCCTAGTCCTTATGCTGTTTATGTTACTGCTTCCGAGCACGCTGCTGCTCCCCCGGCTGCTCTGCCATTCTTGCCTTCCTCACAATGCACAGGCTGGCAGCAGCATCCTTGCTGCCGTGTTACCTCTGTAACACCTTGGGCATATCTGATCTGCGATTTCCCCCTCCTCCCTTCCCCCTGAAAAATTACGGAGTGTAGACTTTAATTCACTCTGGATTCCTAGGACTACAGAACCACCCTCCAAATTGTCAGACGCTTTGTCTCCCTGTACGTGTTTCACATGAATTGTAGAAAGGATTGCCGGAGTGGCCTCAGGACCCGACTCACTCAGCCACTGCAGCTACCATCTTTTTTACTCACCGCCAAATATTCATTTTCTACGTTAAAGCACATTAAATAAACATAACTCTGGCAAGCACTTCTGATCAGAGTCAGATCTAATTAATTAACTGGATAATATACCACCTATGATTTTGATACAAGAAACTAAATAAGGCTGCCTGCAAAGCATAAGATCTTACAAATGAATACTCCTTGTAAGTTACAATTTACATCCTTCTCTAAAGACACAGTTTGTGGACACTGAGCTGATCCTAACATTCTTCCTAAAAGACCTTGTACATGTCACACCTGAAGAAATGAATTATTAAGTCATTTGGGGATAAAATTATTAATTGGTATGGTATCAGCCAATTTAAAAAGCAACGATTCACAGAGCCTTTTAGTGTGGAACAGTATAAATTTACTTTTGTCCCCACGTCCAAGTCACTCCAGATCCTATCGCCACTGAGAATATACGTTAACCATTTCACGTCACAGATTAAGATCACTCACCCTTATGCTCTCTAGCCTTACGCAAAGCGCAAGCCTACTAATTCTCAACGCTTTACCAATATTTCCCTAAAATCTATTATTTAAAGAAACAACTCTATATCATTATTAATAGTCTAAGAGGCTATGAGAGCTGAAGAAAGCTCCTGCCTTAGTTCAGTGTTCTTCTCTGACCAATAAAGTAAGCGATGCCCAAAACGTTCAAGTGTTTTGTCTATAAACAACACAAGCAACAGTATTACTAACACCTAGTAATTTATATAATTTAAATAGTCTGTGAAAATTCTATGGCTTTATCATATACTAATTAATCTCCCATGTATTTGAAGGTCCAAAAGGGAAATAATGGATAGACAATAAGGTTACTTCTGTGATTAGATCAGAAACCTAAAACCTAAAGAAACCTAAAATAATATTTCTAAATTACATCGCAAATTCGTTTTTGAACTAAGTCCTGGGAAATACTCAACGTTTTCTGGACCATGCAAGATATATTTCTAGTAGGTAGAATTTCAATTTGGTTTTTTAAAGAAACTTTAGTGAGAAATATAGTAAGTAATACGAGAGCACATATAATTCAAATTCAAGCTTTTTCTTAAGGACCCTTCATCAACCTTGACCAGGACACAATTACTAGAATAACTGAATAGAAATAAAGCATAAAAATTAACTCAAAGTTAGATTAAGATGAAAACACAGGAGACATGATCTCTTCTATGATTCTGAATTTAATTTGGTTCACTTAACTTTTTATCAACTATGATATTATTATATGCAATATGAGAGCGATCCCAAGTTCATTAGCGATTCCACCCACCTTGCCATTTAAGGATCCATGAAAAGATGCCAAGTACTGATTTGATTTTGCAAACATTTATCCAGCACCTTCTATTTGCTCGGCACTGTGCTAGGTGCTGGGGATAGGAAATGAATGAAATAGAGTCCATGTCTGTCTCTAGCCATTTATAACAAAACAGAGGAAAGAGAACACAGTGTTTGCGCGCTATGAGAACACCAATGACCCAACTCCTACCCATCACTGGAAGGCACGCCGAAGGCTTCCTGAAGGTGGGACTCTTGGGCTCGCTTTTGCAGAATGGGGAGAATTGTATCCAGTGGAAAATGGAGACAGAGAGAATCCCAGGCAATGTGCAGCAAATGCACAAGCACAAAAAAATGATATACAGAACATAAACAGAACAAATTCTGTTTAGACAGACGGTCTAAGAATGTAAATGGATGAAATATTCATGATATATTCAGACAACAGGGATATACTCAAAGTCCCTCAAATTAAACTAGGTTCTCCCCCAAATCTAGTTCTCATTCACCACTATTTCCCTAGCATTTAGTGCGGTAACAGAAACACAGTAGGTGTGACAACGATTTGTAGTTGTCCCCTCATAATCCATTCTCTACTTCACCTAGGGTAATAGGCATGGATATGTGACTACTGGGCCAGGAGAAATATCCCAGCACCCCTTGCAACTTGGTATGGCCACATGACCAGATTCTGTTCAACAGCACAGGAGCGGAAATGCCACGTGCCAACATCTCAGTCATGCCCTCAGAGGGAATGGAGCATCCCTTCCCCTTTCTCTTTTTCCCTTCTTGCTGGCCTGAACGTAGACACACTGCTGAGAGTTGGAACAGCCATTTAAGTTGAGAAGGAAGCTCTATGTTCAGGTGAACAGAAAGATCATGAGTCTCTATACAAGTTTCCCCTGCCAACCGAAAGTTTGTTTTATGCCATTTCACTTCTACGAAAGACCTACATTAGTAGCTGTTTTTGCCAACTGAAAGAAATATAAGAGGATTTTCACTTTTATGAAAAAAGGGGAAGAGAGAAAGAGCTCAGGGTTTGTTTTGCAGTGAGCTGTTACAGAGATGAAGCAGTCAAGTGCACTGTTATATTTCAAGCCTTCCACATCAGCCATAAGCAGATGACCAACCTCGACATTCAACATGGAGGCAGGCAGACACAGAAGAAGAAGGAGGCATTAGGGACCTGCCTGCCCTGATGGATTCAGACAATGATGAGATGTTGACAGATGGGTCTCTTCCTCTCTCTCCCATATCCCAGTCTCCTGTACCTCCCACCACTTCAACCTCCAATGGCTCAGCCTAACACCCCATCACCACCACCACCTCTCAGCCTTCCAGTGTGCTCACCGTCTTCCCGATTCTGTTAAGTGAAACTTCACTGGACAGACTATTTCTGCCTTATATAGGTTGTGTATTTATCATATCATTCCTGCTTTTACTATATGTTAGTGGGATTTTAGGTTTTATGTGCTATTTGGTATGATTTGCTAGGTTATTTTTTGGATCTGGGAATACTCAAAAATTTTTCCTGTATAAATGAACGGCAATCGCTTCTTTGCTTTATGCCATTTCGGCTTACAAAAGGTTTCACAGGAATGCTCTACTCTCCGATGGTGGGGAAACCTGTCTTGCTTACATATGGACTCTAACATGAAAGAGAAATAAACTCTCATACTGTTTAAGTCACTTTCAGCTTGCCCTCAGTTATAGAAGTTAAACTTGTATTTTAAAAGCACCTCAAAGTGTTTCTGGCATGAAGGATTAATTCATGGAATCTAAGGCTGAGGAGGCGGTGGGGAGTGGGAGACGGAAGATGTGACAAGAAAGTGGATGGAGGGTCAGAAGAGAGGCTGGGACTAGCCTGTGAAGCACCTTGAACACCACAGCAAAGTAGACTTACCTTGTAGGCCATACAGAATGACTGAAGCCTTTAAATGTGAAAAGATCTGGTTTTTTATTATGACGTAGGAAAAAAATCTCCAGACTGGTTTTAAAAACTAGTCAACAGTTCTATACTATTGAGAAATTTGAAGCTTTTGGGCTTCTGTGGTTGTCTGCATTAAACGTCTATCTACTAAATAATAAAATAAAATGCAGCCAATGAAACCAGCCGTTTGGTTCATGTAGCTAAATCACAAACCTACTGAATTGTTAAATTAGCTATTTTGTTATAATACGAGATATATGATGTTAAATGTTAAAAAGTGGCAATGAGGGGTAGAATGACAAAAACGACAAATGAAAAATAATTGTAGATAAATGCATATCATGTCAATGCCAGGTATTTTTAAAAGTCCAAGAGATTTATTTCTGAGGAGTCTTAATAATCTATGAGAACTCATGTTTATTTCCTATTGGCTTCCTCCATTACTGTTAGCTAGGAGGGACAAAGCACACAGTGGATGTTAAACATTCGATGAAGGGCTTCTTTTGAGAAGAAAACTCTCTGATTACAAAGAATGAAACCAGATGTAGAGAAGCCTTCTGTAGTGGAACTGAAGGTTCCTTGTTAGGGTTTATGGCTCTTTTTGCGGCTGTGGTTTCAGGAAACGAGTGCCCCTTCCCCCACAGACCCTCCAGCCCATACATTCATTCAACTCTTCCTTCATAGCATGCTTTTATAACTGTAACCATTCAGAGCCTAGTGTTCTTAAGTGCACCAAAAACTTCTCCACTAATCTTAATAAAAACAAAAAAAGGACCTAGTGTCTATATTCATCCACTCAGTCAACAATATCAGTTTAGTGCTACTCACCATGTGCATGTGTCTGCTCGGCAGTGATGACAAAAAGACAAGTAAAATAACCATGGTCCTTGACTACAGGCAGGTTAAGATCCAGGGGAAAAGATAAGATGAATCCAGTGATCACATAAACATACAATTACAAACTGGTAAGTTCTTTGAAAGAAAGTACAGAATACTATGAAAATGCATAGCAAGTAGGCATCTTCTAGAATTAGAGGAGTCAGAAAAGGCTGCCCTGAGGAACTGCCATTGAGCTGAGGTCCAAAGGCTGGGAAGGTATTGATCAACTGTAGGGGAGATGAGGCAGGGAGAGGGAATATAGTAGCCATTCCAGACGGAGGGATCATTATTTACAAAGGTCCTTGTGGCAGAAGCGAGAACACTGCATTGAAGCAGCTGGAGGATAAATTAAGAGGGAGAGTGGGTCAAGATGAGGATAGAAAGGCAGATGATTGCCAGATCATGAGGACCATGCTGAGGATTTTTATCTTTATACTGAGAGCAATGGGATTCCATTCACACAGTCAAGAGGCATGATCAAATCTGTATCATTTGAAACAAGCTTTGGTAGTGGAGCTGAAGCTAGACTGGAAGATGGCCAGAGAGGAGGCAGGGGGACCAGATAGGAAGCAGCTGTAAGTATACAAGGAAAAGATGATGGTATCTTGTACTAAGGTGGTGCAGGTGGAAGGTAAGAGAAACAGATGAATCTATCGGATATTTTAAAAATTAAAATACATAAGTGCAAGTATGGAAAACAAAGAAAGAAACCCAATGTAAAAGACACATGTTCCCAAATTTTCTCCATTCTGGATATTTCCATCCATTAGTGAAGTTCAGTCTCCTGTAGCACAAGCCATGATAAATCTTTATTTTCATATCAGTTCCAGTTTGCTTCTTGGCCAGTCCTCATTTCTCTCCTTAGAATCCTGAACAGAATCTCCATCTCACCTCTTGCATCTCCCATTGAACTCTACGTCTTTAGCTACCAAAGAGGAGCACACTATTTTATTTCAGTTTCTACATATTGAAAATCTTCATTCTTTCTCTGTCTTTTATTTCTCATTAAGGTGTCTGTGCTCTCTCCATTGTTTTGCTGAGGAAGATTCACCCTGAGCTAACAGCCACTGCCAATCTTTCTCTTTTTTGTATGTGAGCTGCCACCACAGCATGGCCACTGACAGATGGCTAGTGTATGTCCACGCCCGGGAACCGAACCTGGGCTGCTGAAGCACAGTGCACTGAACTTAAGCACTAGGCCACTGAGGCTGGCCCTGGGCTCTCTTTTTGTCTATTCTTTTTTTTTCAGACTAACAACCAGGCAATTCTTCCCAGTAATGAGAGTGGTATCACCATCTATGCACAAATTGCAGCAGAAGTAGATAAAATAACTACGTGCAATGTAATTAGAGAAGTCATACTTTCAAAACGAACAATAATCATAAAATATGTACCAGACTTCAATGATAAGTTTAAAACATACTTTGCGTTAGAGAGTTAGAATACCCATGTTACATTCAAGATTGAGAGAAAACTATGTAACCCACATAAATCCAAGGTCTCTTATAGCCCAGTCATATAGAAAGAAGTAGAATCCAACAAGAAAAAGTAATTGAAACTCAAGCCAATCTTTCATTGCCTATTTCAAACAACATAACAGAGAACCTTAAAGCCCATAGCAATTCCAGTCAAAAATCCTTCCCTTATTCCCCGAATCTTTCCTACCCTAAGGCTACTTGCAAGCCAGCCCTCACTTCACAACGCAACCAAAAACGTCAAAAAATTCCTCTCCCAGGCCCCAGCTTCCTCATTCTCTCTCCCTCACCCTACATCCTCAGCATTAGATTTAGTAGAGTTGCTTAATTTCTGTAGTTTCTTATATTCCCGATCACTCAGATTCTGAACAAGGAGAGCCAGCAAAGAAAAAACCCTACCCCTTCTATTCTCCATCTCCAGCCTTTTCTCTGTCTCCCCAGATTTAGGTTTTGTATGACAGGGTGACTGGCAATGAGGGAACATGATTCGATGCTGATGGAAGAAGACACATGGCCTAGGCAAAGGCAAAATTCTCTTTATTATGGGAGGTGGAGGAAGTAAGGAAGGAGAAGGGAACGGCCAAGAACACTCCTGTGTTAAAATTCTCTATGCCACACTGTTCTTTCAGAGAATATATCCGATCAGTTCACTTCATTCATTATAGCTATAAGGAAATGCAGCATGGATGTAAGAAAGAAAACACTGACCCTCGGGGGAAAAGAAGGCAAGACACACTACTCATAGTGTAACATTTCATGAACAAATCTATGATGATAGGATAAAATACTTCACAGCAGCTCTTTTGATTTCCTATTTGTTTGGAAAGACCAACAAAGAGAAACACACATTTTGTACGAAGTTGCCATGAAATACTCCTGATCGATTTAGAATTCCGTGACATACGTCTAAACCACATATATATTTTTATTAAAATCCTCACTTGTCGTAAAGATTGCCATCAGCATCAGGCCCACCGTGATCTAACTAACCCTATTCTGCAATTCTTTTACAAAGTCGACAACTGGCATCTTTTTTAAAATCCATGGGCCCAAGTTGGAAAGGTAAAGAAGAAGGATGGCTGCCAATGCATTGGCTCCTATTAACTGCCGGCCACTGTTCTAAACACTTCGCATGGGTTATCCTTGATTCTCCTGAGAATGCTACAACATAAATACTGTTTTTATCCCCATTTTATGAAAAAAGAAATTGGGGCACAATGAAGTTAAGCAAATTGCCCAAAGAAATGGTAGAGCCAGGATGTCTATCCAGGAATTTGATTCCTGAGCCCATGGTCTTCCAGTGCTCTCTAGGAAAGGGAAAAGCTATTTTTATGAGCTGACCCTGGGGTAATTTTTATAAGCTGACCCTGGTCATGAATCACTGTGCAATGATTACTTAACTAGTCCAGTCACACAACAGACACTTATCCATCCTGAGCCATAGTCAGCCTGCCTCTTAGAGGTCCTCCTTGTCGGTTTCCCAAATCACCCTATCTTTCTGCACAACATTCCCACCCTTGAGCTGATCCCATTCTCTTTCTTGCAAAGCCTGAAATTTTACCAATTGGAAAATTCATTTTATATAACACATATCTTCTTACAAAAATGAAACATCTCTTAAATACAGAAGCTATATCTAATAAATCATTTACACAGGTTAAATTGTTCAAGACCTTATTTTGTCTATCTACATCTATTTATCTATCTATCTTCACCCCATTTTGCTTCAGAAATAATTTAAGGCAATTTACAAGAATTATTTTAAAATAACATTTAAATTACATGAAATAAAAGGGGGATTAAAAGAAAAAAACAGAATCATAAAGATGGGGACGTAAAATGGAGACAGAAGTGAGGCTTGAAATGCATCCTATAATAATCGATGCGTTTCCTACAAATGAGCCATACATCTGGCTCTAAGCTTTCTAGCAGCCAACTCAAAAAGGGAAACTCGGTCAGTTATATAATTTACTGTCCACAAACTTAAAATAAACCAAATGCTCAGAAGAAGCGTTCTGCTTGGCACTAACACCAGGCACCAAATTCTCCGGGAGGTCCCCTTAAAAAGGAACATCGTGTAAAGTGATAAACAGCATTCCTGATGGCATCCTTACCATAAATGCATTGATGGGTTTTAAAGAGCTACTTCTTTGACTGACATTCACTAGAAACTAAAAGTCTTACAACATAGCAACATTCAATAAACAATCCGGGGGAGTTAGGGTGAGAATGGGCTAGACAACATACCGAATTCCTTACAGACTTGGCTTGACCTGTGACTAACGGCAACAACAACAAAAGAAGCTAATAAGGTTCACTGATACAGGCACTGAGTAAGCATTATTTCTTTCATCCTTATACCAGCTATGAAGAAGGTACTGCTATGATTTATCCCTGGGTTACAAATGAGGAAACTGATTTACGATTTAGCAACTCGGTCAAGGCCACACAGTTAGTAAGCAGCAGAAATAGGATTTGAACTCACATCTGTTGAACTTCAAAGCTCTTGATTCTAACCATTAGCCCTCCTGAGTTTTATATATATATTTTTTTAAGCTTTTTAGATTTTATTTTTTTTCCTTTTTCTGCCCAGAGTCCCCCAGTACATAGTTGTATATTCTTCATTGTGGGTCCTTTTAGTTGTGGCATGTGGGACGCTGCCTCAGTGTGGTCTGATGAGCAGTGTCATGTCCGCGCCCAGGATTTGAACGAACGAAACACTGGGCCGCCTGCAGCGGAGCGCGTGAACTTAACCACTCGGCCACGGGGCTAGCCCCTGAGTTTTATATTTTTTAATTTTTATTTATTTATTTTACCCGAAAGAAATGTTTATTTTTCAAGAGTATACAATTTAACCAAATTGGCTTTATAAGAGTCGACATATTCATTAGCGCAGGAAAAAAAACAGAGAAAGCCCTCTAAAAATGCATCCATTGAATGCGGTTTCAGAGGATAATCCTCCCACATGTTTGAAGAACTGGTAGGTCGGGGGCTATTTAAAGTTCCAGGGCTCCAAAGTTTTAGACAGTGATGGGCCTTATGTCCTGCAAACAATCCCACTGAACATTGTTTCTCATTGACGAGCTTCTGATAAGTATTAGATGACAATGACTTAAGAATGATTTTATGTGGCTGGTTCAACACAGATCCATCAGATACAACAACAGTCAAGCTGGAAGGTCAATGAAAGATAAGAATACATTCAAGAAAAGGCCTCCCCAAGTGGGTTTGTAGTTGCAGTTAGAGCAATGGCTTTCTTCCAAACACCTACCATCCACGGAGAAATTTCAGAGAACAGGAAGAGGAGGTAGGTAAGTTCATTGAATGGACAAGTTGGGGGTAAGAACACACCTGGGGGGGTGGGGGCAGTTGGAGCTTAACTCTGCATGGTACTGGGTCTTCGGATGAGGGTTTAAGATAGCAGAGATGGGGAAATGGAAACACAGCAATCCAAAGACTAATGTTGTCTCGTTCACAATTTGCCTTGGCGCTCTTTCTACCTTAGGCTCCTTGTGGGGGCAACAAGTGTCTGAATATCTCAAATCTTAAATCTTTAGTTTATCCAAAGGTAAAAGACTTTCTTCCCCAGTCACCGCTTGCTGAAGAACTTCTCACATGTAGAATGAACAACTTCAAAAGAGATGAGATAAAACTGAGGGCGGGCAGACCGGCCCTAGGGACTGTTAGAAAAGATGTGTGAAAATAGTCAAACACTAATTGCCTTCCTGTATGTCATTAAATAGGCCGATTTTCACATTTCTTTAGGACTGTATATGGAGGATTAGACGTGAACAGCAGCCAAAAAAGGGACAGCAAAGTGTATATATGTCTGTATGTCTGTGTATCTGTCTGTCTGTACATATGCATTTTAGGAGAAATGAAATTACCTCAAAAATTACTAAATCTCTATATTAGGACAGATGCTCAAAATCGCTTAGCAAATGATCTGAAAAATAGATTACTATATTAGGTATTAATACTACAACGTGTTCATTTTATACTTTATAGTTTTTAATGTGCTTTTTCAGTTCATCTTATCCTCAAAGAAAAGCATGTAGTAGTATTCTTTTTTATCCTAATATGAAACTGAGAGTTTTCAGATTAATTTAAGTACTTTAAAAGATGAAAAGATTGCTTTGGTAGGCCCCATTTAATTCAAGAAGATTACTGGATACCTCCTGTGTATGGGGCTCTGTAGTGGATGTTAGCCAAAAAGATACGAGAATTAGCCAAGGAATTAGCAAAGACTGTATATATTCACATAAGTAAGACTTCAGATAATTCCACAAAATCCAAAATTTTTCCATTTAGGAACAAAGTAAGAAAATATCATTTAGAGCCAAATTTTGTGTAGACTCTGTTAAGAATCTGTTGAGATTTTCATGGAAATATTCTAGATTGCCAAACTTTCTGTTTTCAACTAAGCTCAAGTCTGAAAACATAATGATATTTTTACAACTGCTGGGTCCTTTTCAAATTATGCTGTTAGTACATAAGAAGGGTTCGATATTGATCTTTTGGTCAAATAAATGAATGAATGAATACCCTTCAATATTCCTTGACATCAAAAATGCCAGGCCAAAGTCTAGGCCTTAAGTATAATATACAAAATAAATTTAGTGAGATAAGAATCCCTTTAGAGAAAGTAAATGCAAAAAAGAAGAGGAAGAAAAGATAAAGAATAGTGTTTATATTCAAAAGTAAAGAATAGGCAGAAATGAGGTGGTAATGAGAAGTAAAAACCAAAACCAAAACAAAACAAACAAGAAAATTTGACAGTTGTCCATTAAAAAAACACAAAAAAACGGGAAAACCTATATCCATTAAGACACCTATTTGTCTAATGCTGACTTTCCTGACTTCAGTAAAAAATATTAAAAACCTGCGTAGAGAGTAGGGAAGAAATGCAAAACTGATATTGAATAAGGCCTTGAGGAAAGACAGAATCAATTGGGGTCACTAGACTAAGCCAAGAGTTAATTGTTGTCTTTAATTATTTCCTAAGCAAATAATAAGAATTTGTTATATTTTCCATTCATTCAACAGATATCTCTTGAGTACCTTCCGAAACCAGACCACATTCCAGATACTGGAGATACACCAGTGAACAACTCATAATCTCTACTCCATGGAACTAGGCGGCAATGGAATTGGAAACTAGTATTTAAAATGTCAGCATGCAATTTTTCTGCATTATATGAAGGAGGATAAAGAATGACAGATAGAGGAGGCAGCCTCGTGGTGTAGTAGTTAAGTTCACGCATGTTCCACTTTGGCAGCCCAGGGTTTGGGGGTTCAGATCCTGGGTGTGGACCTGCACACTGCTTGTCAAGCCATGCTGTGACAGTGTTCCACATATAAAATAAAGGAAGATTGGCACAGATGTTTGCTCAGGGCCAATCTTCCTCACCAAAGAAAACAAAAAGAATGGCAGCTAGAGAGCGGCAAGTTTCTGTTTTATATAAGTTGATCAGAGAAAGCCTCTTAGAAAGATGAGCTTTGAGCAGAATAATGTGAGGGAGTGAGACCATCTGGGGGAAGAAAAATCCAGGCAAATGTCTTGAGAGGGAATGCACTTGGTCTAATGAAGTATGGCAAGAAGGCGGCTGTGGCTGGAACTTGCTAAGTGACCATGGGATTGATCATTTAGGGTTTAGGTCTATTCTAATCGTGAAGGGAATTTATTCCAATTGTAAGGGAAGCCATTGGAGGGCTCTGAAAAGGAGGCCTGACTAGATTTAAACCCTAGAAGTGGCATTCCATCTGCCATGTGGAGACTGCAAGGAGCTAATGTGGATACAAAGACATCACTTTTGAGACTATTGCAATAGTCCAGGTAAGAGAGAGGGCCTTGATCTAAGGCGTTAGTGGGAGAAAATCTTGAGAAATGGTGGGATTCTAGATATATTTTAAAGGCAGAGGTGACGGAAATAATTGATGTTGTGTTACAGAGAAAGGAAAGAGCCAGGAATGAGCCCCATTTGGGAAGGGGGGCAAATGAGGGCTGAACCCCAGTGTGAACAGTAGCTCCACTTGCTGAGAAGAGGAACACTTAGGGAGGGGCAGGCTTGGAAGAGAAAACAAAAAATACTTTGGGGGGATATTAATTTTAAAAGGCCTATAGGACATCAATGAGGAGACGTCAAGTAGTCAACCTAGCATCTAATTCCAGAGTTCAGAAAGGAGGTTTGGGTTGAGATATAAACTTGGAAGTCAGCACATAGATGGTCTTCGAAACCATGAGCTTTAGAGAAATTCCCTAGAGAAATACGGATAGAGAAGACACCTGGAAACTGATTCCTGGGGCATTTCACCATTTAGAGGTCATAAGTGGAGGAGAATCCAGCGAAGGAGAGACCAGTGAAGATCAGAGAACACTAGGAGAATGCACGGTTCTCTAAGACAGAGGAAGTGATTGCTTGGTCCCACGCCAATGCAAAGTCAAGCAAGATGCAGACGGAGAACTGATCATCAGATCTGCTCAGGTGGAGGCCACTGATGACTGACTAGAGTGGATTCAAAGGAGGGACTGGATTGAAAGTCAGATTCAAATAAGTTCATTCAAGAGAGGGGCAGACAACTTGTTACAGTGAATACAGAAAGCTTTCTCAAGGAGATTTTCTTTAGCAGAGTAGAAAATGAAAACATAGCTGCAATAAGATGTGGGAATAAGGAAATTTCTTCCTCGAATGGGAGGTATTACAGGTAAGAGAAGAGGGGAAAAAAGATGCTTCAAGAGCAACCATGGATAATTGTAAGAGCAAAGTCCTTGGTTGGGCCAGAAGGGATGGGACCCATGCACAAATAGTCTAGTTGGCTGAGATGGGCCCTTCGTTGGCTCACCCACTGTAACAGGAAGGAGAGCAGAGGATTTGGGTACCACTGGGTAGATTTAATGGTAGTAGTAGTATGAAGGTCACTTTGGAGAATTGTTATTTTCTTGGATGAAATTAGAAGAAAGGTCATTAACTAAGAAGGAGAAGGGAGAAAGTGTTGGAGATTGAGGACAAGGAAGAAGGAGTGAAAGAGTTATCTCAGGCGTGGTCAAGTGGCTTGACCAAGGAAGCGGGATTAAGAGGCAGTACTGAGGACAGCTGACATTCAAGGTCATAAACTTAAAGGAAAACAGTCCTCATAGTTGTGGTTCTTCTCCCCACCTGTTCATCTGCTCAAGTTCAAGGCCAGAGTCAAAGAGAGTCAGATTGAGCTTGGCTTGAGATTTCCCAAAAGTAGTGGACAGAGAGAAAGAGAAGCAGAGGGGTGAGAATGCATGCATGGGTCACGGAACCTACATGGGGATGAGGAACTATGAAGAGATGTTGGCTAGAAAGACATAAAATTACAGAACAGAATAACAGGAAGAATTTTTGGAGAATAACACAGGCACGTCAAATGAGATCATAGACATTCTTTTCTAAGATGTCTTCAAAAGAAGTTCATCTCCTCATATGCCACTGGTGATGGAACAACATGGAGGCAAAGAAATGGATGAGATAATGTCAATTTTTCTTTCCCCGTCTGATTTAATTAGTTGAGAACACTAGAAGGATGACAGATGCAAGAGAAAAACAGTCTTCTCAAATTCAAGCTTGGAAAGAATGGAACTTGGAGAGAGTAACCTGGTTATGGATAAAACGCTTAAAAAAATCTCTATAGTGTATTTGCCCAATTATTTTTTTTTATTATCAGACCACAGAAGAATGTTATTATTCTCGTTTATGAACCAGACAGTTCTAAAGGAGAAATAATTGAACTATGCATTTTCCTTTTTTGAAAGATCCAACTCATTATGTTTGACACAAACATTTTTCATCCTTTATAAAGAGCAGTTCATTTGGGTCCTAACATCACCTTAATTGGCTCGGGAGAAGTGAGGTTTTTCTGCTGAATTTCTGAGCTTAAGTTTACATATTTGAATTTCAATTCTCTCATTTGGTAGATTTATTTTGGAAAGTGCCAACAGATATGCCTAAAATCTTAGCATAATTTTTTTAAAGGTGTGATGGAAAGAACAGAATCATTTGAGATATTTGGCATCCCTGACAGTTTTCCTATAGCCAACACTTCCAGTCCCACATTGGGCAACTCTATGAAAAATGAAGACATTTACTTTTCTGTCCCTTGGTTCTATTTGGCTTACTATGAGTGGAAGAAGCAAAATATTTGAATGTTCCTTTTTTGAGAGTTGTTGTTAGTTGGCAAAGAGGACATAGGGGGTCTGAGGAATTTGGGGACTGGTCAAGGAAAAAGATATGAGTATGAGGTGGCAATGGTACTCACTCAATCTTCACTGGGTGACTCAGACAGATTCTCATGCAGGGGATGTCCCTCCCCGTAGGAGTCTATCCAGATGCTAAGGCACACAGGGGTTGCTACTTAGAAGGGGAGGGGGACAAGGGGAAAAGGGGGATGGAAGACGCTTAGAGTGTATAGGTGACGTCACTCGGCAGCATGGCAGCGAGGCTCCGGATCAGAGGGCTCAAAGGGCTGTAGCAGCCTGGGGCCTTATGACCACAAATCTCTATCTTACCTACAGCCAGCAGACGTGGGGTAAGATTTAGTGGGATATGCAAAAAGGATCTGAAAGGCTGAAAATTTGCTTCGTTGGCCTATGTTGTTGTTGTTGTTGTTTTTCTTAGAGAAAGATTAGCCCTGAGCTAACATCCACCGCCACTTCTCCTCTTTTTGCTGAGGAAGACTGGCCCTGAGCTAACATCCGTGCCCATCTTCCTCTACTTTACATGTAGGATGCCTGCCACAGCATGGCTTGATAAGCGGTGCATAAGTCCACACCCAGGATCCAAACCAGGGAACCCCGGGCTGCCAAAGAGGCGTGTGAACGTAACCACTATGCCACCGGGCCAGCCCCTGACCTATGTTTAAGACAATTGGATGTGCAAGAACTTGAATTTGGCACCAGCCGGCTTTTGAGCTAACAAGTTTCAGCCCTCAGTGAATAAATAATCAACCTACAAGCCAGTCAATACACAGAGGCCACCTTTGGCTCATTTATGTGACAGAGGAAGTAGGGAAAATACTATAAAAAATTTTTTAAAAGAAATAGAAAACTAAGAGTCTATTGGCTCCCCCTTTCAAAATTCTGATGTTCCCTAAGGTTATAATAATTCTAATAATAGTTTAACATTTATGGAGAGCTTAGTATGTGCTAAGCACCTTGTATTTTTTCTTTTGACTTTCACAACAACCTTTTAAGCTAACATTTTTTGTACCCATTTACCACCAGAGAGGTTAACTAACTGGCTGAAGCTCACACAGCTGGGCGAAGTGGGCAGGGCTTCACTTGAGGGGGTCTGAATGCAGGGCTGGTATGCCTAGCCACTAGGGCATCCAGCCTTTCATCTAAGGCTTTTCCCCTCAGGGACGCAGGAGGGCAGTGCAGTCTTCGACCTAGAGCTGTTCTCTGGATTCTCAGAATGGAATGGCCAACACAGGATCCTTTCTGAACGCTTCCTCCCAGTGCCACAGTGCGTGCCGGCTCGTCACATCTTCTCCCACAGCACGGATGCAATGCTGCCCACGGATTGCTTCCCTAAGCCTGACTAATATGAGAACTCTGCATATTTGAAAGCAAGGTCAAAATAAAAATCAATGAAAGTCCTTGTTCCCTAAAAGAAAGTAGGAAGATTTCCAACCACATATCTTTACCTCTCCAGGATTTTGAATCTTACATTAAAATTCTATACTCTGCCCTAGATTACACCTCATTGGAGAAGACAATGCCTAGCAGCCATTGACTTTCTCAATTCTTGGTGGAGGAGAGGGAATCACATGGCTAACCCAAAAGAGCAAACACAGTTTGCATTGTTTTGGCGAAAATAAAAATGAAGAGGCTGGCCGTGTGGCCAAGTGGTTAAGTTCTCATGCTCCACTTCAGAGGCCCAGAGTTCACCAGTTCAGATCCTGGACGCAGACCTACACACCGCTCATCAAGCTATGCTGTGGCAGTGTCCCACACAGAACTAGAATGACTTACAACTAGGATATGCAACTATGTGCTGGGGCTTTGGGGAGGAAAGAAAAAGAGGAAAATTGGCAACAGATCTTAGCTCACGGCCAATCTTCCTCACCAAAAAAAAAAAAAAAAAAGCAGGGGGAGGGATACTTTCAAAAACTAAAAATGAACACAGGCAACAACACTGCAGTATTACTTCCAGTAGTTCCACCCTAGTTCACCTAGACACATACAACAGACAGATGCAGGAAATTTTACACAATGTGCCTGGATTCACTTCTTATGGCTGTTGTAACAAGTTACCACAAACGTAGTGGCTTAAAACAACACAAATTTATAATCCTACAGTTCTGGAGGCCCGAAGTCCAAAATGAGTCCCAATAGGAAAAATCAAGGTGTCGGCAGGGCTGCGTTCCTTCTGCAGACTCTAGGGGGATCTGTTTCCTTGCCTCTTCCAGCTTTTAGGGGGTGCCACATTCCTTGACTCACGGCCCCTTTCCATCTTCAAAACCAGCAATGGCGTCCCTCTGACCTCTGCTGCCGTTGTCACCATCTCCTTCTCTGATTCGGATTCTCTTGACTCCTTCTTTTGTAAGGACCCTTGCCATGACATTGGGGCCCCCCAGTGGTCTGGGATAAACTCCCCAGTTCAAGATCCTTAGTGAAATCATATCTGCAAAGTGCCTTTTGCCATGTAAGGTATCATATGCACAGGTTCCAGAAATTAGGATGTGGACCCCTTTGGGGAGGACATTATTTAGCCCTCACGCTTTTGTGTGCTGGGTAGGGAGCCATTTTTTCTCTAAGGATGCCTCACTATCGAACCCTGGCAAACCTCAAGACCTCCTAGTAAGGCTGACAACACAATCAGGAAAGCTGTTCAGAAATTTGAAATTAACAAATGAAATCAAAACTCAGACGAAACTGCTGAGGTGCACTTACCACACGTCTCCGCTAGGGGCAAGAATCAGCGTTATGTTTCACTTGAATATGTATACCAATTTTTTTTTTTTTTTTTTACCAGAGATTATGTTGCACATTAGGAAATGTTATATCCTTCAGGGACCCCCCATTGTCAGCGACATATGGGAGTTGGGAAATGGTTTAATAATTCTAATTTTAGTTTTTAAATGATTTTTGTTCAAAGGTAAAATTTTGATGTCTGAAATTCACTGCTGAATTCAATGATCTTATTCTATGTGGATCTCAGCAAAGAAACCAGACATCTGTGATGGGCTTTTAAAAAGTCTTGAAATCCCCTTTGATAAGGATTGTAGCCAGTCATTGCAGCAGAGAGCAAGGACATTGTGGAAGGAGAAGCCAGTCGGTTCCTCCTGAATGGAAGCTTTTACAAAAAGTCAGTGAGAAAAGCCAGCAACTTCTACCTTGCCTACATTGCATCATTTAATTCTCCCCAGCAGTTCAGCAGCACCGGCAGCACCGGCAGCAGCTCAGTTTCACAGTTGAGGAAATGGGGTGCACAGGTAGGAGTGACACATCCAACGACACA
This sequence comes from Equus quagga, assembly GCF_021613505.1. NCBI lineage: Eukaryota > Metazoa > Chordata > Mammalia > Perissodactyla > Equidae > Equus > Equus quagga. The sequence continues at coordinate 15,996,713 of NC_060278.1, forward strand.
CTGCTGGGAGTGCCAGAACTAGGATTTCAGCTCAGTCTGCAGACACCAAAACCCTGGCTCTTTAAACTCTGCCAGGCTGTCTTGAGTTGTGGTCTCTTTCACCTTTTTTCCTGTTTCTACACTTTCCAGGATGATTCCACTAAGGACCCAGGGTGGCCCTACTGTTAGCACAAAATTTCCCACCTCACTAGGTCCTTGCCATCCAGGAATCATACGAATCACCACTTTGTTTTGTTTTTAACCGGAAGAAATGTCTTAACAGAATTTTGTGTGTATTCCTTATTATATTTAATACAACAGCAAAACTATATTGGTGTTGAAATTGAGGGATTTTTGTCTCCACAGTTCTGGGTTCTAAAATAGTTTCTTTTCATATCTAGAAGGATGTCTGACAAATTTGTTTCAATTTTATTGAAAATATAACATTATAATTTAGAAAGTGAAAAATATTAGCCTTTATTTCAATACATGAATTCAAAGATTTTACTGCATACTTCCTTTAAAAATTTAGCTATTTTTATTTAACTCCATTTATAATATAAAAACTTTTTAATTCAATTTCCTTCTTGCTACAGCCTTACCAACTTATAGAAACAACTTTATGCGATATTTTGACTTTTCATTTATATACTTGCTTCAAATATTTTCCTGGCTTACCTTTTCATTTTATTTGTTTTCCTGTTATGTAGCTTAATATTTTAAAATAACAATATATTATTCGTTGTGAATTTCCTTCTATCACATCAAAACCGAGACGTTCTTACTTTTCCACTGTCCTGATAAATCAGCATGCTTTTATTCTAATCCTGATCTGTTTTATATTAAATTCTTTACCCAAGAACACGTTCTATTTAACTCTTTAATCCGTTTTGACATAAGGTGTGGATCTTATTTTTTTCAGTCGCTAACTTCTTATCCCAATACAATTTTTATATTATTTGTTAAATATTCTTACTCTATTATTTTACTGTTCTTTTTTATACATTGCATAAATTGAAGGCCAGTTGAATGTCCTGTTTTTATTTGTTAAATATTCTTACTCTATTATTTTACTGTTCTTTTTTATACATTGCATAAATTGAAGGCCACTTGAATGTCCTGTTGGTATATTATTTTTTTAATGCACCCTTCTCTTTTGTTTATTGTTACTTGAATATATTATAATAACCAAAAAGATTAATCGCTTGCTTACCACTTCTCTCTTTCAAAATATTACACAATACAGAAGCTCATTTTAGTTGATAATTACTATTTGTATAAACAGTTCAAAAGTCATTTATCCGGCTTTTCAGTAAGATACACATATAAAATTAAAAATCCAGTGAAAGTAGATATAAATAAAAATAAAACATCATCTAAATTGCTCAGGTTGACTGCAAAATCTAGTTAGCTAACCACAGAAATGTCCCAGGTAGTAAGTGGGACAAATCCCCCTTTGCGTTTTAGCTAGAAAAAAGGCTCTGTGTCGCCAAATACTTATAACATTCCTGTAATTCACGGGCTGTGTTATGCTGCAAACCTGTGCGGGCTGTCTGACCACATGAAGACGCGCTGCACAGATCAGAGAGGCCTGGACACATACAGCGCCACAGCGAGAAGAGCTTAGCCTACTAGAGAACTACTCAAATTAAGCAGCATAAATGAGTAACTTCATGTTCCACTACCTTCATGCTCTTGTATTGCCAAAACATTTTAATTTTTTAAAATTAAAATCATTTTTTGACTCGATGAAGAATCCCTTCGTGTTTTGCTAGTACCTGGATGAAATATATCGCCATATTTAGTATTCTCATCTAGGTTCTTGTAATACTTCTCAACTTATCCAAGTCTACAAAGAAGTATTTCAATATATTTTACCTTTATAATTTGAAAAATAAAAAGAATAAAATAACAATTATCCATAGTTCCATCACCCAGTTAACCATCTGATAATATCCAGGCATCTACTTCTGGTCATTTTTATTTATTTATTTGTTATTATTATTATTACTTTTTTTTGTGAGCAAGATTGGCCCTGAGCTAACAGCTGTTGCAAATTTTCCTCTTTTTTTTCTCCCTAACCCCCCCCCCCCCCAGGACATGGTTGTATATTCTAGTTGTAGGTCATTTTAGTTCTTCTTTGTGGGATGCCACCTCAGCACGCCTTGATGACTAACGGTGTGTAGGTCCATGCCTGGGATCCAAACCGGGGAACCCCAGGCCGCTGAAGGGGAGTGTGCGAACTTAACCACTCAGCCACAGGCCTGGTCCCATTTCTGAACTTTTTTAAAAAGTACAAGTCTTCCTATTGTTTTTGTAAAAATGATACTGACTCGTTAAAAAACAATTTCAAAATGTAGAAAAGAACAAAGATGACAGACTTTTAAAGCCACTCCATAAACCAGCACCTGTAAATAACTATAGTAATCATTTCAGACAACTTTCCTTGCAATTAAATTGATAGAAAGAAATGCTTCTATAAACATAGAATCAACCTAACGATGCTATTTCTAACAGGAAGTTTCGCATTAAATTTTACTTGTTTCAGTAAATCGGGAAAGAAAAGAAACAAGTAAAAATAAACGAGCTGTTGAACTTCAAATAATGATTGTTTTACACAATAGACATCATTTCCTAAAAGATTCCAGTACAGTCAAGAAAGGGAATGGGAGAGAAATACGAGATTGGAGTCATTATTATTGTTTTTGGTTTTTCTTTTGTAACTACAGTTTTCAATTCTGGAGAGCCAGACATGGTCTCCTTGTCATATAACCTGAGGCTATTATGACTCTCATCCTTCCTCGCATTTTTCCATTCCTCACTTCCCATTTTTTAATGCCATTATTTTTAAATCCTAATATTCACAAACACACTTTCTGGTATGTAACATACTTCTTTTTGGTATCAGTTCTACATTTAGACGGATTCAATGCTTATTATAGTTTCCCATAGTGTCTCTTTTTTCTTTAGTTCTCTTTTGATCTGAACATTAAATGGCTGGCTTTCAGTGCCAAGCAAGTTTCTCAAAAAAGGCTCATGGATAATATGTTCTCTGAGGCTTCTCATGTTTGCTGTTATATTGGATGGCTATTTCAGACGGGAATAATATCCTCAGATCACATGCTCCTTCCCTCAGAACTTTGTAGAAAATGTTCCCTTGTTCTCTGGCATTAAAAGGTATATGGAGAAATATGAAGACGCTTGATTTTTTCCTTCATCTGAATAATTCTTCTTTTTTAATCTTTGAAGTTTAATAGACATTTTGTATAGTATTTTTATGGAATACAATGGGTTCTTGCAATATCCACATTTTTTCTTCACTTCAAAGAATACATCTTGTATCCTATTGAGGTTTCCCTCCTCCCCACCAACATCAATTATCCTTATGTTGGCTCATCTTTGTCTGCCTTTTGCATCTATTAGTTTTTCTCTAACTGCTTTTAACTTAGTCTTTTTCATCTGCAAGCCTCTCATCCCAAGCCTTTCCTCTGTGTCAATAATTCAGTTATCTATGGGGTATAATTTTTTCTTTGCTGTTTCTGATCGATGCATGAGTTTGGAAATGACAGTGTTTCAATCCCATTTCCTTGGACCTGCCATCTCCCTTCTTTTATTCCTTTTCTTTTCATGCTTTCCATGAGTGGCTATTTTATTAAATGCATGTTCTTCTCAATCACACCACAGAGGAAGCAATTGTGAGAAATTTCTTTCTGTACCCTGGTGTTTCTTGGAGTGTAGTTCTTTCTCTTTCGCATCCTATGCCCCTTTCTTTAACTGCTTTTTGATGTAGCATTTTGCTTGGTCTTTTTCTTTTCTTTTTGGCTCATGCTTCAGGAGCTCCACCCAGTCACTCTATTTGTTATAGGGTGAGTAAATTCTTGACTCTCTTTCCATGGTACCCCAGATCAGTTTATTTTCATCTTTCAGTTATAGTTCAAGGGGTAGGTATTTCATATTCTATCTATTACTCATGAAATGATAGGATGTGAGTGTGTGTATATGTGTGCCTATGTTTGTGGTGTGTGTATGTGTATGTAGTTGTGTGTTTGTGGTAGGATGGAAGTATGCAGACAAGGGGTTCAACTAAATAGCAGGAAGTCCCTGTAATAATACCTGGGCTCCATTCTCTCTTCTGAGATTTTGTTAATTGTCAAATGATGGAGCAGCCCCTTGCCCTTGGAAAATTTCTTCAATTCATTAGGTAGGTTTGTTTGTTTGTTTGGTGAGGAAGATTAGCCCTGAGCTAACATCTGTTGCAGTCTTCCTCTGCTTTATGTGTGGGATGCCTCCACAACATAGCTGATGAGTGGAGTAGGTCCGCACCTGGGATCTGAACCCACGAACCCCAGGCCACTGAAGCAGAGCAGATGGAACTTTAACCACTGGACCACAGGGCCAGCCCCATTAGGTAGGTTTTAAATTCTCATTTCTGTAGAATGTGTTGGTCCTGCTATTTACTTTCTGTTTCACCTATTTCCCAAGAATTTGCATGACTCCTTACTTTTAGAAGGAAAACAGAAGGGTATGTGTGGGAATTCGCAAGATTGCTAACTCATTAGAATTGAGCTGTAGGACATGCCTCTGCTCCAGAATCTGCAGTTTCCTTAGATGCCAGGTCTTGAAGATTACTGCTTTAGATTATGATCCTTTCCTTACTTGGTTAATATTGCCAGCACTTTTTTTTTTTTTTTTTTTTTTTTTTGCCTTTTGATGAACTTTTGCTTATTTCTCTAGGCATTGGAAAAGGGATCTTCCGTCATGTGCTTTTAAGCCATAATATTCCCCAGTAGAGTCTACTCATTCTCTTTTCACACGTAGTAGCTGAAAAGACAGCTTTGGGTACTCTAGGGCGAGCCTGACACTTCAGTGTCCAATGAGGTCAATGCAGCCACTCTTGCCCGAAATGCTGATGTTCTCATTCTCCCTCAAAACCTCGTGTTCATCCATCCTGGAGAGGCGGACTCGATGGAAAACGCCCTTCTTCTACCATAGATATGGCATACACACCTCTCTTTAAGTTTTCCTTGGGAATTTCAAACACGGCTTAGTTTTTACATTTATCTTACCTTGCCTCATTTTTATGTCTATTGTTAATTTTTAATTTCTGCTTTCCATGTACCTTTTTGTAGGTCACCTCTATATTTAATGGAACAAAGTAGAGAACACATAGAAAATGTAAGCATTTTCTGTTGTTACTCTAAAAGTAATCTCTTCAATGCATTTTAAAAACTCCATGACAGCAGTATCTTACGTATTTTTGCTTATATCTACCTCTGTTGAAATATTCTTTATTCTGAATGCCTTTTACTTGATATAACTGGGGGGTTTTTTTAGTTTTACATATGATAGGATCATCCATTTCTTTCCACTATTCATTTTTATTTATAATTCATGCCTTGTTACATTGTCCTGAATTCCAAAATCAGTATTAAAACTAATGATGATTTTAGGTAGCTTTAAATTTTTCCTGCATTTAAAGAGATTGCCTCTCATATGAGAGGACAGGTTCTAAATCCCAAATACTGGGTTCACATCCTAGCTGCACTACATACGTGCTCTGTGATCTTGCACAAGTGACTTTATCACTCTGCACCTCAGTATTCTCATCTCTAAAATGGGCACTAAAATAGCACCTACCCTACATGATTGTTATGAGAGTTTGTTTTTTTTCTCTTCTTCCTTTTCGATAGCAAACACATAAATTATTTCAAGAGCAGCAGCTTCGTAGTCAGATATGGGTTTTAATCCAGTTCCGGTATAAACGCAAAAGAATGTCTAGTTAACTCATCAGATTGTAGGTCAGAAGGAAATGGCATGACAGCTACAGGAGGACGAACTTACCTGCTTCCTAGAGCACGGTCTGATACTCCTGTTGCTTCATTCCCTGGAAAGCTCAGGGTCCTGCTTTCATTGTGCTCTATGAGTTCTGACATGTAGTATACTAATTTGAAATATTTTCTAATCAGAATATTCAAAATGCGGAATTCTGCAGTGAATGTAGGAGGTCGTGGGACAGAGAGCAGGGGAACGGTGCAAACATCTAGGCAATCTCCAGAGTGGTTACATTGTTGATGGGAGGGTGCCCAGAGCACCTGCTCTGGAGTGTTCGCTACAGAACATGTAGACAACCGTTGGTCAACATAGTCTGAGAGTAGAATGTTGGCCTCCTCCTCAGTCACATCAGAATTTATCTGGGAGTTTTACAAATTTCTATTTGGCTGGGATTATTCTATTTCAATATGCCATTTATTTTGAGTTTAGCATATTGTTTTAAGAGAATGTGTCTTATACGTTTATCTGTTTCATGAGTACCTGAAGCATTCAGTATGAGCCAGGCACTGGACGAGGAGCTGGAGATTCACTGGGGAGTAAATGCAGACAGATTTCATCTTCAAGGAGCTTACAGGAAAATCGCAACTGTAACAAGTGACTCCATGAAGAAATGTAGGTGCTGTAAGAGCTGACAACAGACTTCCTATTTCCTCTGGTCTAAGATTCCCCTGAGGAAATGAGACAAAATCTAAGATCTGAAAGATGATCATATTCACTAGGTGAAAGGGAGAAAGGAAAGCAATTCAGGGAGAGGGGCCAGCATGTGTGGTGTCTCTGTGCAAGGAAGCATCTTCCATAAAAGGCCAGGATGGAGAGAGCAAAGGGGAATATGGTTCTACTGAGACCAGAGAGGAAAGTCATGCCAGACCAGGTAAGGCCTTTAGGCAATTTTAAGGAGTTTTATATTTGCCATAAAAAGGATGGAAAGTCAATCAGGGGTAGTAGAAAGAGGGACATATGACTCGACCTCCATTAAGAAAGGATCACATTGGTTACATGCAGCGTGGGAGATGAGCTGGAGGGAGGGCAGAGTGGAGATTAGCCAACCGTTGCAACGGTCCAGGCAGAAGGGATGGCAGCTTAGGTTTAGCTGGCAGAGGAGGGGAAGGAGATGAAAGGATCTGTTTGGGATACTTGCATGGTGAAACCAAAGGAATTGGTGACAGACAGCCTACTGGGTCCAAGGGAGAGGGAAGTTATCAAGAATGACTCTAGGTTCCTGGTTTGTGTAACTAGTTAGAGAGAACTGCCATCTTCTGAGAGAGAGAAGACTGGAAATGAGCCGGGGCTGGGGGAGGCAAGACCACAAGCCCAGTTTTGGACATGTTGAGTCTGAAGTGTCTTTGAGAAAAATCAAGAGGAGATGTCAAGGAAACAGCTGGATTTGTTCCTCCAAGATTAATAATGGGTTACCTGCTTCTTCCCTCCACTTTCTCATTATCTCATTGCAGGCAAATTCCCAAAATGCAGAGCAGTGCAGGACTCCTTCTCAGTTGGAATCAACTCTCTGCAAAGACTTTAATCACATTTTTGGTCAAGTTTTATAAACGCAAGAAAAGATGGTTATTTGAGTCACCACGGATCTTTTGCAACATGTTTTTTGGACTGTACACTAATATTGTCCAAAAGAGGGTCCAAGTAGAACAAAGCAAAATGTCAAACGGAATATGTTTTGAGGCATTTGTCTAATGTCAATAAAATACTCATAGTTTTGGTTACGCTAGTTCACAGCATGAGCTATTCCTACCATTCCAGTCATTCAATATTTTTATGAAAATAATACTTAACCTCTCACGCTTAAGATTTTCAAATATTTTTTAAAATATGAGGCTACTCAAAGGTCAGGTGGGGTGGTTGCAGCGAAGCAGATGTCCATATAAGACTCAAGAGGAATCCACAAAGATAGTGTATGCACACACGCCCGACACTCAACTCACATCTCAGACCCCACAAGTCTGTCTTTGAGACAAATGAAAGCATTTAGTGCTTTAGAAGATTTGGGGGTACGATTAAGAACAGGGGAAGTCTAGAAACTAAAAATAGAATCTGGAAAAATTAAGATTCAAGATTAACTGGTATTTTGAACAGTTTCCTACTTTTAAAGTAGACTCAATTTTTTAAAACTTAATTGTATTCAATGGTCAATTAAGCTTAGTAAATGGCTTTCTTTTATTCAACTCTTTAAAGCCAGGCCCTGTTTCAGTCTTTGTGGCCGCTAGGTGGCAAACTTTGCCAAAAAATACAGCCACCATTGAAAAGATTTTTACAAGATTCAGATCTTAGCAAAAGTATTTGGGTTATAGCTGCCCTCAAATGTTAAAACACTTCCCCAGAGTTCACACGGCCTCAGTAATTAAAAAAGAAACTCACGATTGCACAACTGTAGACTTTAGAAACCTAATCAGGCCTTCTTTCATTTTCTAGAAAACTGAGGCCAAAAATAGTTGCATGGTTTGCGTGGCGTTAATTATGGCAAAAATAGGGCTCAAACTCAGGCCTCTGGCATCTCCCTTCAGTAGTTTTCCACAGTTTTTTAAAATTTGTAGCACTGTAACAGCTACTTTTCTCTGAATGAAGTTATTCTGGCAAACGTGAAGTCATTCTTAGAGTGGATCCCAAGGAAAGTTCAAATCACTACAAGCCCATACCCCTTGGCAGTCAATTCCCTCATGCCACACTATTTAAAACAACTTAGAAATGCAAAAGATTTAAAATGGTCCTTTAAGAAAGTATAGCAAATAGTTCCTTATGTTGGATTTTTTTTTAGGTTCCTATTGGGTGGAAAACATATTAGTCAGAAGAGATATGGAAATATCATTAATCAAATAATGAGAAAAATGCAAAGACCGAAGTGAGTTTGCGATAAGAAAATAAGAATTGAAAAATCGAACGAAGGTAGATCTCAACACACTGGCTTTCAACAGTGCAGAATAAGTGCACATGTGTGAAGGCAATCTTGGAATACCAGCTATCAAAAGTTTTGGTTTTGTTAAGTGAGGACCAGACTAGGATTGGAAGAGTTTCATGAAATGGTGCCAAGAATCTGAAAAGCAAAACAGACTTTAATCATGGTTTGGATCCAAGCACACTATATGCCAATCATAAAGTTGTGTCTGGAGTGGATATGGAGAGCTATATAAAACCAAATGCCAAATGCAATGAGGAGAGATGTTTCAGAAAACAGTCCCCATATTTCCCGTCCTAAAGTCAGTCTACATCTGGCCCAGTCTTCTGTCTGGATGAACTCCAGAGGGCAAGACAACATCAGGTCCAAACTAGGATATGCTCTAAGCGACGGAGAGAGAGGGGAGTAGAGCGTGTGAGGCCGCAAGTGCCTTTTTACAATCATTCAGCCATGAAATCCTCAGTGAATAAAGTCCAGACTTCTTAGCATAGCATCAACGCCCTGTCTGGGCTGATTCTTGCCTACCTTCCTACCACCATTCCTTGTCACAACTCCACTCTGCCCTCAGGATACTAGGGTACACCAGCATACTCCAGTATCCCCATATCCCAGTACCCCTTCTGAATGGCTCTTGTTTTCCCTCTGCCCCACCTCTTCCTCTTCTGCTTACCCACCGGAAGAATTACTCTCCTGAGGGCTCTCGGGCAGAATCTCTTCCATGGCTTTCTCTTAGCTTCTGGTGTTGCCAGCAGTCCTTGACGTTCCTTAGCTTGTAGAAGCATCAATCCAATTTCCACCTCCATCTTCACATGGCTGTCTTCTCCGTGTGTGTCTGTGTCTCAGTTTTCCCTTCTTATAAGGACATCAGTCTTGTTGGATTTGGCCCCACTCTAATGGAGGACGACCTCTTCTTAATTGGATTACACCTACAAACACTCTATTTCCAAATAAGGTCACATTCACAGGTACTGGGGTTAGGACCTCAGCTTATCTTTTGGGGGGACACAATTCAACCCACACAGTGCCTTTCCCCATTCCCACTCCCCACGTCTCTCCGAGCGTCAGTTGCTACCTCTTTGCCCTTAGGCTTCCTTGTCCCTCTACAGCAGCGCTGACCACACTGGAGGCACGCATTATGCACAAACACTTTCACCGGTGAGATCCCCAGGTTAGCAGGCCCTCTTTCTTTTCCATTTTCCATTTTTGGGTTTGCCTTGCTTGGCAGTTTGCCTAGTGCATAGTAGTCTGGGCCCATGAATGAGCATAATTCCCTGATCTAAAACTAGTCCGTTTCCTTCTCTCTATCCACTTTGACTAATACTGACACTTGGCCTGGAAGCTTCTGCAGAAGGTGGCTCCTGGCTCTTGGGCAGACCTATTGAGATGACTCTGAACATAAAGATAAGATAAAGAATTACCCTGGCAGTGAAATGGGAAGCTCCAATGCACCTGCAGAGCCCCCTTCTTTTTCTCTTACCTCATCTGTTCCTCCTGGATTGGTGTTCTCTCACCAACACAGAAATGTCTCTCCCTTGTGCTCACACTCTCTCCCCGCATTTCAGAGATCCAGATGGTGCTGAAGCAACCACACTTGCAAGAAGACTAGATGACGTAACGGCATAGACCGGGAGTATGGTCCAGATTAAACTGCAGCCAAACTGGAGCCACCGGATCAGAAGTCCTGGCTGGAGTCTATCAAACCAGCTAAAAATCTCATCACCCTTCTTGCTGACCGAGTCACTCACAGCAAGACTACCTGAGGGCTGGGGCCGCTCCAGGGCAGAACTGAGCAGGCCAGCGTGCTCCAGCTGACTTGCCTTTGGCTGTGGGCAGGTAGAAAGCACCAGCGGTCCCCTAGCCTGAACGGATGTCCAATGTCAACCATTTTGTATTCTGTCCTTTTAATTTAATCAAATAGACCCCTCCTTTCTTCTGGAAAAGGAAGGGGCATTCTTTCTTTTTCTTTCTTTTTTTTTTTTACTGTTACAAAATACACACAATATAAAATTTACCGTCTTCACCACTTTTAAATGTACAATTCCGTGGTAGAATAATTAAGCACATCCACATTGTTGTGCAGTCATCGTCACCCTCCATCTCTAGAACTTTTTCATCTTCCCCAACGAAAACTCTGTACCCAGTTAACACCAACTCCCCCAGCCCCTGACAACCACTATTCTATTTTCTTTCTCTATGAATTTGACTATTCTAGGTACCTCACATACATGGAATCATATAGTATTTGTCCTTTTGTCTCTGGCTTATTTTACTTAGTATAGTGTCCTCAAGGTTCATCCATGTTGTAGCATGGGTCATAATTTCCTTCCTTTTTAAGGCTGAATAATATTCCATTGAATGGATATATCACATTTTGTTTACCCCGTCATCCATTGATGGACACGTGTTGCATTCCTGTTTTGGCTATTGTGAATAATGCTGCTAGGAACTTGGGTGTGCAACTGTCTCTTCGAGTCCCTCCTTTTCTTCTTTTGTGTGAACACCCAGAGGTAGAATTGTTGGATCATATAGTAATTGTATCCTTAATTTTTGAAGAACCATCATACTGTTTTCCACAGTGGTGGTACTATTTTACCTTGTCACCAAGGCCGCATTTGTTATTCTCATTTTGAGATATATTGAACAGGAAGTGACCCAGACACCTCTACTCAGTGCAAAGCACATCAGAAAACAAGACCCCATCCATGTCCCCTGACAACCTGAGGCCAAGCTGGGAGAACATGTTTCTCTCCTAGATATCGCATTTCAGCCTGCACTGACCTCTAAGACCAGGATCTAACCTCACAGCTTACACTCCACCGCTAAGCGCTGTCTGCTTTGCGTCTGGTGTGTCTTGCCACCAGGCAACAGGCATCACTCTTCTCCGCTTTTGAATCACGGTCTTATGCTCTCAAGAGCAGGGACCTCCTAAGCTCGGAGCAGGAGCCCACTGGCAATTTGGAGAATTTCAGCTGGTCTGATCCTGGTCGGTGAGGACTCAGTGACGGCAGCTCTCTTCACACAGCACGGACACTGGCTGAGCCTCCTAAGCTCAGCCACCAACAGGGCACTTGCTGGCCATGTTTAATACAGGGGTGGAGACAGAAGGAGAGGGGACATACATTTTTTTTTTAAACCAAAGTTACTAATGAAATGAATTTTCAGATAAGACTTGTGGCTCATGTGTTGATGAATAAGCTCTTAGGAAAGGGGACCTTTTGTTCATGGCCCCCAGAATCCAGGTAGTACTTCTTTTACATCTAGTGGGAGCTCAAAAGATACCTGCTGATAAAAGATAATATGTACGAGAACTTAGCACAGTGCCTACCAGTCGGTGCTCAATAATTGCTTGGTTCTCTTAACAATGACACTCAAAGAGCTGACATGACTCCCCTTCTAAGACTCACAGTTTTGGCAAAGCCTGAGATCAAACCCCAGTCCTCCACTCCCAGGGCAGTGCATTTTTTTTTCCTTTTTTAGGACATCATCCCTTTTGTAAACTAACAAAAAGAAACCTAGTGAGTCACAGAAATAGAAACAAACAGATGTTTCCACGAGAGAGTAGCTCCCAAGCCTCAAGCGTTTACAAATTTTTAAAGCCACACACAAAAATTGCAAGTTAAGGTCACTAGACCCATAAAAGTGGCAACGTTGCTAATAAATTGAGGGAGCTGACTCAAGTGCTCTGTCGTCTAGCATAAACTGCGGTGCAGGAAGTCGCCTGTGTGACTTGAGTGTTCTCTGGAACGACAGCCATTGTTGGAACAGGAGAGTCGATGCTGTATGATGCCTGGGTTCCCCTGCCATACCAGACTCTCGCCAATTTCATGTCAAAAGCACGCGTGAGGAACATATCTTTGCATTTTCCCAAGCTCTACAAACTATTTAAAAGATACCGTGAAACTTAGGCTGCTGCTTTTACTGAATCCACCAAAGAATTTTTTTTTTTAAGTTTCCAAAAATTGCAATAGGCAAAGACGACATGATGCAGCTCAGCTATGCCACCTGATGACAAACTCACTCTGAGGACAACAATTAAAGTAAGAGATGAGTATAATTCTGACCCCCAAAAAGCATATTTTTATATTTTTAAAGATTCACAGGTAATTCAATAAACTTTTTATTCTCACTAAAGCAAGTGTTGTAAGCCATGAATTTGAGATTTAAATTAATCTTTCTCTATACTTTTCCTACGTTCAAGAGGCTGTATTGTAGTGTGTGTAAACGCTCAGTTGGTACTTGGATCTTGGCTGAGTAACCGTGGACACATTACTTGACCTCTCTCTTTCTAAATTCTCTCACTGTGAAGTGAAAATGATAATAATAATGATCTACGGCATAGGTTGGTCATAAGAATTAAATGAGTGATTACATATAAAGTGCTATGGGCAGTAGTAATAATATCATTCTATCTTCTTCCCTGAAGGCAAATTCTTACTATGCTTTTAAACAGTTCCTTCAATTTTTAACCCCAAAAGAAAAAAAAAATCATAAAATATGTATCACCATTATCCTCACAAGAAAGCTAGCAATGTTTTGTACAAATACCTTTGTGGCCATTTTGATGTGCTTGGGGAAGGAAAATAAAACCAGTAGAGGAAAACTTGCAAAATAAGGCATTAGTCTATTTTACATGGGGGTTTGGTCCATTCTAAATATGTACTTATTCAGATATTATCACTATTGCTGCTAAGACTTACAAAAGAAAATAAATATCTCTCGTAGGTTACAAAGAGGTTTGGGGTCCAGACGTGTTCGGGGCTGTAACATCCTAGTTTAAGCCTTGACTAAAAGGCACAGAAAACAAGCAGAACTCTCAGAGTCAGGGAGAAGAGAAGAAAAGAATTTGATTTATAAAGACATGTCTTTATCATTCTTTACCTCTGAATCACAAAAAAGACATAAACTTCCTTTTTTTCTTTTTTCTTAAAGATTGGCACCTGAACTAACATTTGCTGCCAATCCTTTTTTTTCTTCTTCTCCTTCTCCCCAAAGCTCCCCAGTACACAGTTGTAGATTCTAGCTGTAGGTCCTTCTAGTTGTGCTATGTGGGACACCACCTCAGCGTGGCCTGATGAGTGGTGATAGGTCTGTGTCCAGGATCAAACTGGTGAAACTCCAGGCCGCCCAAGCGGAGACCGTGAACTTAACCACTTGGCCAGAGAGCTGGCCCCTCTATTTTTGTTTTTGACATCTGCCAAGTAATTTTTTTTTTTCTTCCCCAAAGCCCCAGTGCACGGTTGTATATCCTAGTTGTAGGTCCTTCTAGTTCTTCTATGTGAGCCACCACCACAGCATGGCAACTGACGGACAGGTGGTGTGGTTCCACGACTGGGAACTGAACGGGGGCTGCGAAGCAGTGAGAGCACTGAACTTTATCCACTAGGCCATCAGGGCTGGCTCTAAAGTTTCTATTTTAAAGGGGCAGTTATCAATTAACAATTAACCATACCATCAAGGTTTTAGGACTCGAGGTGCCACTTAAGGTGCGATGGATAAGAAACAGAAGATAACATATGGTGTGTGCCCTGAAAGAGATGGCCGTCTAGCGGAGGAGAGAATTCAAATACGTATAAGGGACACATGAGACAAATTCATTAAATCCAAACCATGAATTACAGCAACCCAATACCTAGGATTTGAGGCAGTATTTTTTAGTTCGCATTTAAACTATTCCTAGCCAGAGCTATTTCCATACATGCTTGTTAGAATACACAAAAACTGAGTTTCTGAGAAGTGTCCTTTCGCTTCAGTCTACTAATGGTCTTCCTGGTCTTTCCCCATCTGACCCAGCCAGGATATTATGCCTAGTGTCATTGGACAATTTCTCTTTTTTTCTTAAGAAACTTATGGTTCATTTTAAACCCTTCATGTACACAACTGTTGATTGCAAGCTACAAAAGCATAATACCACTTGCCTCAATCCTTCCCAAGGTTCAGTTCCAGTTCATGTAGGACTTGAAATGATAGTTTATCATTTTAATTGAGGAAATAAAAGATTTCCTCCCATCTAGTAAGATGAAGAAGTTTGATTAAATGATCTTCAAGATTCCTTCTAGATCTAAATGTCTATGGTTCTTCAAGAATGGCATGTTTGGCTTCAGTCATCATTTATGGATTTTTCCAGGAGAAAACTAGTTTTTTCCCCCAATTTTACTCTCTCTCCCATATTACTATTGAATACCACATATCTTAAAAATGTTTTTAATTCTCAAGAAACTATATTGTACACAAGTGCTACCCAATGTCTATTTTCTGAGAATAGTTCCAATCATACCAGAGTTGAAAACATTTTCCCCATATTCTGTTCATTTGTTTGTTTAATAATCATATGAAAAATGAGATTGGGGTAACAGACGTGTGTGACAGAGGGTGGTCTCATCACAAGAAGGAGCTCATTCTTTTTGCTTTTCTTTTCTAACTTCAAGGAAATTTTACACTATTGCGGAGATGTATGTTGTTGATTTGAGATATTGCTGAGAGTTCTACCACTTTTTTGACTAACCATTCCATTTTGGAGGGTATTGTCTGTGTTGAGGAATAAGGGAGGTGGGGTGTCTCTCTCTTAATGAGTTAGCCCTTCTGAACCTACGGTGTAAAATATGATGCAGTAATTTCCTCTCGTAGGCATTACAATGGATGTTCCTGGAACATGATGAATGAACTCAGAATTGGTCATTGAGTGATTCAGGTTAAAAGAAATGCTTTCACCTGGATTCACACACTCTCAGAAGGTTTGAGGCTGACTTACAGAGAAATAAATTGCAAGATTCTTCTTTGTTATTGTTTTTTTCTTTTGCTTTGAAAGTGGGTGCCTAGTTTCAATACTGAAGGAATATATGCCATGATCCAGTTTTTCCAAATGGTAGGACTAATGTTATGTCTAATTTTATTTTATTAAACCTTAATTCAAATTTATTCAACTATATAAAAAAGAACTAACTCAATCATAAACATCCTTAGAAACAGCACTCTAACACTGGAGCCCTAACACTGGTCATTGCGACACCTATCTGTAAACTAAATTATCAATGTATAAATCTGTAGCTGAGAATTAGGAACTTTTACCACAAAGAGGAGTGTTTTCTTTTGACGTAACAAATATGATAACCACCAAAGAAATCCCTTTAAAGAAAAACCTCTCATTCTGTTAACATTTTAATATTTGATACATTTTTCATGATGCCAAATATTTTAAATATCATTATCATAAAAATGTAAATACATTCCTTCAATGATTTTGATATCTTACCAAATAAAACAGAAAAAACGTTTAAAAGCGCATTTTCTATTTGCTTTGTACAGTGTGACTTTGAACTATTTAACTCCATGAACTTTAAAAATCCCACATTAAATTTGGCTGGGTACATATCTGTGGTCTTCTGAGACTAATTTTAGCTC
This sequence comes from Equus quagga, assembly GCF_021613505.1. Lineage (NCBI taxonomy): Eukaryota > Metazoa > Chordata > Mammalia > Perissodactyla > Equidae > Equus > Equus quagga. The sequence continues at coordinate 16,012,827 of NC_060278.1, forward strand.
TCTGCTATTTTCCCAAGCAGAAATACAACTCAAGTTTTGAATTTCTGCCTCAAACCCTGAATATGGGAATAATCATTCTTGTTTTCTAAGAATAAATAAATAAAATCCTGTAACTGACATTGTGGGTTTAGTCTTCAGACTGACAACATTCTGGTCCTCTTTTATTCATCAACGTACCAATATTACCCATACTAACGAATAATACTAATTCCTAATACTAATTACAGTAACATTACTCACATGACTATACTAAGAAACACAATTGCGGTATTTTATCTTACTTCCGTATATATTTACTATAAAAATGCTAATTTTTAAAGCTGCAAAGAAATTCATTCAGTGAAGGAAGAAAATGGGAAAAGGATGAAAATTAGCCATTTCATTTAAAGCATAATTGGCATGGATTCAACCATAAGTCGTAGACTAATGTGTCCCCACGCACTCTTCCAAGTGCTGTACCCACATTGTGTAACGTACTCAAGGTCACACAGCAAGGACATGGCAGAGCTGGCACTCCACTACAGGAAGTTTGTCTTTGGGGACCATGTCCTTCACTGTTTCTCTATACTGCCTTGTAGGATGAAAGAGATGCTTTCCATCTTTTTTTTTTTTTAATTTTTTTTTTTAAAGATTTTATTTTTTTCCTTTTTCTCCCCAAAGCCCCACAGTACATAGTTGTATATTCTTAGTTGTGGGTCCTTCTAGTTGTGGCATGTGGGACGCTGCCTCAGCGTGGCTCAATGAGCAGTGCCATGTCCACGCCCAGGATTCGGAACCAACAAAACACCGGGCCGCCTGCAGTGGAACGCGGGAAGTTAACCACTGGGCCTCGGGCCGGCCCCTGATGCTTTCCATCTTTGCCTAAAAAGAATGGATTCTTTTTTAAATGAGCCATCAAGTACTCAAACCTTTTGATGGCAGCATTTTCATTTGTATACAAAACAATACTGGGTGGAAAACGCTGTCTTCTTCCTTGAAAGAATGTAAAAATGTTGGCTGCTAACTTTGTCTCTTTTCAGAAGATACACTGAAGATACTTCTCACTCTTTGGATAGACAAATTTATTATGATGTGGTTAAGTACTGAACTGAAAGTACTGAACTAGTACCTAGGCTCTGGGCTTTCCTTCTCCATCAGTCCATCCGCGCAACTGGGTCATTATTCTCATCCATCTCTTTGATTATATAAGCTCTGGCACAGAAGCTTCCAGGGGCTTCAGCCACTGCCCTGCCTCCACCTAGTGCTTCCCTCCTGCCCAGAACTCACCATTGTCTATCACCCTCTGAGTGTGTCTCCTATTGTTTCAGTAAAGAAGGTCTCACCTCTTCTCTTCCTTATGCTTTGGATAAATTCTGACTCACCCAAGACCCAGTGCCAACGGCATCACCTGATGAAGCCTGACTGACCCCATTATATAATTTAACATAAAACTCATTATAATTTCAGGAAATGTGTTACCTTTTTAGTCTTTTCTGAAGGAAGGTTTCCTTTTCTGCCTCTTACGTGGGCTGCTAAAGCCATCCTCAGAGCTACAGGTAAAGAAACAGTCCCATTTAAGTGGTCATTCTCCTTGTTTTGAAATTGCAGCTGCTAAGGAACCCTCTCCCTTCTCCGTTTGTTTTCTTAATCCCAGGTTGGACAGCGGCACCATCCGAAAGAAATCCAGTGACACAGGAGCTATACAGGATCATAAAACTTGGAGTGACTAGACTAGCGTGTCCCCACTAAGCCTTATGTTCTGTATGTGAAGGAGGGTTGGTTATAGTATTGATGTCGCCTGGGCTATCTCTTTTCTGTGTCTCTGGTGAGATTTAAATGAGGTGATAACTGTGAGAACTCTCATACACTGTTAAAACAATACACAAATGTAAGACATAGAGTAGCCACTTAGTGTTTACTGAGTTAACTCATTAATGGTCACTTGCCCACACAGTCATGAATCCTAAGAAGAGCTGACAGATGGCAGAAGCAAAGAACACAGGAAGACCACATCACCGCTAATTGCCCCAAGGAGCTCAACAGAGGTTTCAGAAGGCATTTAACTGTTTCTCCAAATTATTTTTTCTTTTTTGTTACGTTAAGAGATGCAATCACCAACCACCCTGAACCAGGCCAAAATCCACCGCAAGAGCAACACCAGAGGGACACCTGCACATATGGGCCGAAAAGTCCCAAGAGATGACCTTTGCCTCATTTTAATGCTAAGATCTCCGCCCCAGGAGGAGCTTAGGTCTTATTACCATAACAGGCAGTGTATGTGGAAACATGTTTTCCAACTGAGCCTGCACAAGCGAATACTCATCTCTCCCTTTTGAATAGGCATTCCCCATCTGAAATAAAAGGGACCTGCTGCCCTGTGCAAATAGACTTTACTTTCTGTGACAATTACTCCTGGTGAAGCCTCTGATTTCAACTCACCAAGAAGCAGACTCACTTTGGTTTGGTAACAATCAGACTTTACCTACCTCAGCCACGTCCTAGCTATGTAGCCTAGGGTCACAGCAAATTAAGGGGTGTTGAAACATCGCTAGAATAATTTGGGAAAAGATCTCAGATCTCTTGGCAACTCTTACAAAGCTGACAAAATGGGTCCAACTCCTGCTGAAATGGCCAATGCCAGTTAATAGAAATACAAAAACATCCCTCATCACTGCCAGCCTCCCTCCACTAAGAAAACATTTTAAATATTTGAATATTATTTGAATGAAGATCAATGTATAGGCTGCCTGTTGTGTCCAGAAATCCTGGTTCAATGTCAACTCAGCTCATCCCTCTTGGAACCCTAGTTTCCTGTTCTGTAAAATGGGGGATAGAATATTGTGAAAGACTACTGTAATATTTTGAGATGACATATAAAATGTTTGTACTGAGTAGTGATTTAATAAAATAGACATGGTTTTTAAGCTACTTAGCCATGTCTCTAATCCCTTTGCCCTCACCCTGCCAAGGATTTGTAATATCCTATATTAAAAAGTTCCCATTGACTCCTCCCAATGTGGAAGAATATAGTGGATCATATAAAAAAAAATTATTACACAAAGCCAGAAGCCTGAGAAATAGCAGGTCATGTATAATGAAGGAAACGAAACATCTCTGTTAAGTACTCATGTACCTTGGCCTTGAGCAAAGAGAAAGCTGGCTGACATGAGAGAAGAACAATGACCTTAGAGAAGATGATAGAAACATGCAGAAGTTTTTGGTGCCCACACTAAGCTATTCTGGAAAAAGGGAGCAGAAGGTGCTAGGCTGGGGTGTAGACAAATGTTTAGGTCAGGATGCAGATGGGACAAGGTGGAGTGGGAGGAAGGCTAGGCCATTTAGCCGATTTCTGCTCCTGCAACCTGGGGACTTGGCTTGACTTCAGTTTGGCTCTGCAGACCAGAGAAGCCTGTTATAAAGTTACTACCTTGGAAGAGTGAGCTGACAGCAGACTGAACTCCAAGAAACACGAGGTTGGTCATGGTTGAAGGACATATACCTCCTGCTTCCAAGGGCAACTTCTAACTCTATGATGCAGGAGACTATGGGTACCAGGGCCCCGATTCGCATCCAGGCTCCGTCAAGGACAAGCTGTTAGGCCTGATCCAAGTTGCGCTGGCTGCCTAGGTCTCACTACATGAGAAGATTAACATTGGCTCCATCGCCTCATGGGTTAGAGAAAGAAACCCTTTGGAAAGTGTAAAGCAGCTACAAAATGAGGGACTATAAGGAAACACAATTTATCAAATGGAATGGAATTCCTTTAATTTTATAGAAAACTCACTTTTTGAAATTGATTTCATCTCTAGCTGTATAAGCCTGTTTCTGATTCACATGCTGAGCTTTGAAACTAGAAAGAAATTAGAAATTTCTTTTGAAAGGAGAAGGTGAGAGAGAGAGGCAGAAAGAGGGAAAAGAAACAAGGAGAGCAGGTCTTCACAGTGTTTAAGGCCAACAGGACTGAGTTCAAAAGTTTTGCTGTGTTTAAAACACATGATTACTTGCTCCACGTTCTAGTAGCCTTTCAATGCAAAGACGACTAAAACAGCAGTAGCGTTAATTAAGCACGGTTTAGGGAAGGAAAGCATTGCAAAGAAGTAATAGTTTATTTCTTTATTTTATATCTTGATATAATTTGTTCTCATTACTAATCTCTAGGTCCATCTAAAAGTAGTACTTACCAAACTAAACCTCACTATTTCTAGAAATTAAAATAGCTCCACCGTTCTCAGGGCAAAAAATAAATAAATAAATTTTTAAAAAATTTAAAGAGGCTCCTTTTTTAAAGAAATAGTAATATGTTACTGGAAAGTGTTGACTGTGCTTATTGTCTATCTTTTGTACATATTTCACTGGGTAGAAGAATTCTCATTTTCTAAAAGGATTAGAAGTTGTTGTTTTATTAAAGCAAAAACAATAACGAGGAAATTTAAAAACAATCATTTATGCAATAGGATTCTGTCTCTAAAATTCAAGGCAAGAACGTTTCTTAATGTGATTGCATCTTTATTTTACAAAAGATTAAAGAGAAATAAAAATGTTAACAGTGGTTTTGTCTGGAGAGGAAATACGTTTCCAATACTTTTGAATTTTTCACTAGTGGTGATGTCAGTTTACAGAGAAAAAAATCTTTTTAAAATGAAAAGAAAGCTTCTTAATGTAAAAAAAAAAAGGAATACAGGAGCATTCTGTTTTATGTGCTTTCTGCTTAAGTATTAAAAAGCAGTACATTTTTACTATAATAATTACCCTTAAAAATCTTGTAAAACACTTTAATCTCTAATTATTGAAAAAGAGGAACATATTAAAAGTATAATATTCTTTTGTTTTTGCAAAAAATATACTAAAGAAATTTCATTTATTCACTCAACAAATATTGGCTGGATGCTTGTTGCTGACTAGCCTTTTGAATGATATGATATTCTACAGTGTTGTGTAATTGTGATGATTTATATCAATTTTCAATATTCAGTATTACATAAGTAGAAGGTTTGGGTATATGATTTAAACCATAGTTCATATTTAAAGACCAGATACATAGCGATTAAGCAAAAAGCATCAAAATCAAAGAACTCTTTCTGAAGCAAATTTAGTAATTCTCAGAATCCTATTTAAATAGTTTCATCAGTCTGTGTGTCATGGCTGTAACATCTGTACGTGATTGACAGCAAAACATCAAGCGTTCTCCAGCTGTGTCAGATGGATTTATGGGTCATTTACACAATACACAGAATGCTTGAGAAAAATAAGTTACCAGTAGAATGAAAGCATAATTTTAAGACAAGTTTAACATAATTCATATTGAATGTACTTTTTAACTTCAATGCTGCTTCTTTCATTTCATTCATGAATCTGTCAGCATACATCGCTAAAAGACTGGTACTACTTAAAAAGAACCTAATAACAACGACCATTATCACAAACTCAAAAATTACAGTAATTCTTTAATATTAGCAAATATCCAGTCTGTATTCACATTTCCCCTATTGTCTCATGTCATTTGTTTTTTTACCTTTTGGTTAAATCAAGATCTAAATAAGATCTATACATCGCCACTGGTTGCCAGGTCTCAAATTTCTTTAATCTGCAGATTCTCCGCCATCTCTTCCCATTGCTCCCCTTGCAATTTGGTTGTGGAAGAAAACTGCTCATTTGTCCTGCAGAGTTTTACACATTACGGATTTTGCCTCCCTGTATTGTCATTAAACACATTCCAGTGTAGACCGCTAGTTAGATCTAGAGTTTTGATCAGATTCCTACTTGAATTGGCAAGGACATTTCAGAGGGGGCTGTATTCTCCCACCAGGAGGAACACATGCCAGCTTCTCTTTTCTTTGTGACGTTAGCAACTACTAATCTCCCTGCCTGCAGCCAATCCATCATTAGGACTGCAGGATGGTGAAATTCTAATTCTTTGATCCCTTCTTCAGCTACTAGCAACAATACTTCTATAAAGAGAAACTCTACCTCAATCACAGTTTAGTCAATGCTTTTAAAAAATAAACATTGCAGTTTTTGATAAAGATATAATAGAAACGGCAGTCTAAGATTCTGGATTTGCTTCAACGAATAAAAGGAAAACCATGCTAGGGGAGAAAGAGATATCCTTTCCAAACATTTTACTTCTTTTTAACGGATTTATAAAGGTCCTTTAAAATGCTTTTAAGTGCTCACAAGACCAAAGTTTCTTTAATAGAACCTTATGAAATATCTAATGAATTCTAATAGAAAAAAAGCAATAGTTCCAGGAATTAGCAGATGTGAGTGTGGCATGAGTAACAGTAAGCCCTTAATTTGCCTACTGTTCCACGACACAATTGATATTATTGTTACTTGGCCTTGGAATGAGTTTATTTACTTGCACTGGAATATGAGAAGGCATCAAGTTCTGAAAACTCTTAAGGCTTGAGGAAAAGGACCTTCGGGAAATACTTCTTACAATGGGTCATAAAATCACCCGGCATCCTTTCTTCCATCTCCTCTCTCTCCACTGAGCACCTCTCTAACTAGAGCAAAGTAGTCAGCCAGCCAGAATTGTCCCAGTCCTCATCCAGGTTAATTTCTCTAACATCACAAGCCAGACGATTTGTACTTTCCTATAAAAGGGAAAAACACAAACTTCATCCTTTAGGATATTCTAGACTTTAAAAATAAAGAGAGTACTGATAGCCAATAAATAGTCAAGAAGAGGAATGAAGATGGAAAGTAAAATTTATCCAAGATAAGGTGAATAATAGAAACTATGGACCTTTAAGGAAATGTAAATGTAAAAAGATGATTCGAATATAATACCTGCATTTCCCCAAGTTTTTATACTTCAAAGGATGACCCAACTGGCTATTGAATCATAAGTGATACATAGAGCCAGACAGAATTTCTAACACGTCTTCTGTGCTAGTTTCCTTCTGACTTAGACAATTTGTTCCAGGGCTAGATGCACTAAGAGAAACATGGCAGAAGGATTAGGAAAAGGATTCTCGAACGACTATATTTGAAAGTTAACAATATCTAGTCCTTAGAGCCTGGCCTTCCTGAGAAGGTCAAATGTCTTTGCCAACAGCACCTGGAAACTGAATTATCGGGTCATCTGACTCCTGTTTCTCACCACCAGCTCAAATCCCTTATTTCTCCACCCTTCGAGAACAATGACTGCTGAGTCATTTTATATTTCAGGCAAAAAAGGGAACAAGTTATAACCAGCAAATCTCTGAAATTCACTTGTCTTCTCATAAGGACAAGAGTGGAAAAATACCACGCGGAATTCTGGAGGTAGAAGCATTTTCAATAAGAGATAAATCTGAGACACACACACAGCTGACTGAATGGTCATGCTGCACTTCAGAAAAATTCTCTGGCCCTCTATTTTCTCACCTATGAAATGAAAAAGTTACAACAGAGAATATTTAATGTCCCTTGGGATCTAAAATTTAAAGAATCTACACTTTTATCATTTCAACTTAATTGAATTGGATTAGAGTCAATAAGGATCAATAGAGTGGGAAAGCAAGTCAGTTTGTCTATCTGACTTAATCAATAGGTTGTTTAGTTCAATTGGTTGGTCAAAATGGTATATTGTCATCCCATTAATGGCAAAAATAGCTTCAGAGTTTAGTAAGACAATCTCTAACAAACAATTGACATTTGCTCCAGATTAGTCAAACATGAAATATTTCTATTAAAATAATAATACCACATTAGACAAAAGTGGTCTGTCTCCAGCCTTTGCCATCACAGCCCCAGTGTGTACAGCGTGTTAGAACTCAGTTCTCCCCCAACCATCTAGAATGTCCCACAAAGTGTAATACATGGATAAAATGGCCCAGTGAAGATGACACGGGTGATACCGAAGATACAAGGGACTCCTCATAAAGTGTAAATCTCTGACTGAAAAGCTAGAATATGCACAACTCTGTCAAGCAAGGAAAGACCATTAAAGGTGACTTTCAGGCAGGCATTTCCTGGGGTGGAGACAGGGGAACAAAAAACGTTTTAGCATATGTGTTGGCCTGACTCCTTTCTCACTTCATCTCCTACCCCCTCTGCGGTCTCCCTCACTCTCTCAGCCCCAGCCACACCGGTCTCCTTGGTGTTTCTGAACAAACCAGGCATACTTCCCCCTTAGGCCTTTGTGGTGGCTGTTCCCTCTGCCTGGGATGTTCTCCTAGATACCCATGTGACTTATTCTCACCTCCAGTTTTGCTCAAATGGCACTCTCTCAGTGAGGACTGTCCTGACTCCCTATTTAAGACTGAAATGTACACTCCCAATCTCTCTTACCCCGATCGTCAATTTCTTTTTTTTTTCCTATAACATTTCAAGCTTCCGCCATGCTAAACAACAGACTTATTTATTATGTTTACTGTTTATAACTTTCTCTCCCAATAAAATGGAAACCCATATGGGCAGGGAATTTCCTGGGGTGGATCCAGGACAACAAGAAATGTTTGTTTATTGATACACCCCATGTGCTTGGCTCCTAGAACACGCTAAGTAAATACTTGTTCAATAAATGTATGAAGAAATGAATGAATATAAAGCTTCCACTTACAACTCCAGAAGCATCTCCGCGTTATCTCTAGGAAATTGGTTAACTTGGCCCAAATAAATGGATTAATTAAAGAAATTATTTATAACACCTCCATCCTGACTGGGTTAAACATCTACATTGTCATTGGCCCCATCATCCAGGCAGAAACCTATAACCCAATGTATTTATTTTATGCTTGCTTTTAAAAAACTCTTCATGAGACCTCTATTTTGGAATGTGGAGAGGTCAAGGAGTGGCTGAATTTCACCCTATAGACTTTTTTTAAACCGTAAGAAGTGTTTTGCAAGAAAAGGAAAGGAACCAGCAGATGGCGCTTCAGCCTTCTTCCCCAAACCGCAACAAACAGATCAGCTTTTGTGTTATTTTGTACAAGATTTCAGTAACAAACAAAAAAAATTGTCTACAACAACTAAATGTTTTTATCACTGAGATAAGAGGCATTTTAACACTGAATTACTGACATCAGTCACCAAATCAAGTGCCAAAAATGGTGCACAGAACTGTAATCCTAGGACATGCCCACTAGTAATGAAATAACTATTTTCATTATTGTTCTTGTTCATATTTTTTGTTTTTGCTTAAAACTGAAGGGGCTGGACGAGCCTACGGCAAAGCTCTTTGATCGACTCTACAAGAGAAAGTTTCATCCTCAAGAATTTCAGGGAAGACTTCAAGACTTGTTTTAAGTTAAAATAAAAGGAGAATTATAGGATGATAATGACTGGGAATCTCAAAGGTCCACATGACCATAAGCCCCACTATTTGCAGCCCCAGGTAAGAAAAGCATTGAGAATTGATCTAAATAAGAGACAATAAAAGTACCTACTTGCTGCCAACATTAGACCAGAAACAAAAACCACACCCACTGGCAAATATCAACATGGCGCCAGCAGTGGATGATGGACGAGTAAGGGGAGAGTGGGTGGGGAAGATTCATGACAATCTAAAAGGACTCTTCTCCTTTCTCAGACTCACTCAATTCCTCTGTGCTGTGCTCATCAAGAAATATAAATAAAATACATATTCATGAAATCCCAAGCATAAGAAAAAAAAGACCTGATAAAAAGCAGCAAAAGTCAGAACACGTATAGCCATAAAAGATTTTAGTAAGGTTTTCATTTTTATTTCTTAAGAGCTTTCCAGTCACATCTAATACAAAATGACCATTTTTGTCAAAATGCATTAGGAGAACAGGCTAGGTTGAGTCTGTGCTCTCTTTTTATTAAAAGTAGTTTTGTGCTCACTTAAAATTCTTTGCAAATCCTCAGATTGGTCCCAGAAATGCCTTATTCCCGGGGGGCCTCTGAGCTGAGTACTGTGTGGCACTGGGCCAGAACACAGAAAATGTCTGGCCTCCCAGCCAGACCTGCCCGAGTGGTTATGAAAATCGGGAACAAATCAGGCCCCTGACTTAGATTAATGTGATGCGCTTCAAAAACAGTGAAAGTCACGCCCTGGAGGAAGTAATCAAGTTTGTACGCTGCTTCTGAAATAAACAGTTACTCAGTTCAGAGTCACTGCTATCTTGGGAGGGAACACTAGATGTCACTGCTCCCGTGAAATGTCATACTGGGAACCCGACAACAATGTGAGGGAACACTCAATATACCTTTTACTCCAGTTGTCATGATTTTGGCACCTTAGGGTTAGCATTTCACAGCCAATAAGGCCCAAGGATCTTTCACCAATGTTTTTCTTAAAAACTCAAGTCACGTAAGTAATAAATATTCTTTTTGTTGTCGTCATCAGTATTAAATGCCACCTTCCCCCTATCACATTCTGGGCAAATTATTCTGGAGTGGATGTGACACTGGGGACACTGAGTCAGTACACACAGGCACAGCCATATCAGTTGCTGCAATACTGAAATGCTTCCTGACCACTTCATAAAGAGTCACGGCTCCAAGCCCCCAAAAGTCTCGCCCTGAATGTTCCCCGGGATCCAACAACGGCAGGGGTCACAAGCTGTCTCTGCAAGGTCAGGTGGGAGACCTTTCTGATCGGTTGTTGCCGTGTTGTAGAGTTGTTAAATATTTTTCATATCATCTCTGTGAAAGGCAAAATGGATGCAGAAGCAGAGGTCTTCTATTTTTAATCTAATCTAGGCAGAAGCACTTGTTTCCAAGTCAGTTCCAGGATCCTCTGCAATTTCTTTTTTTTAAAAAATTTGAAATAAAGTCATGCGTACTTTGGTAAACGTGGGGACCTTCCAGAAGAAGGTTGAGTGCTTCCACACTCAATCAAAAGATATAGGTGTGAGATAAAAGTTTAATTATATAAATAACAGTATAAACAAGAGCAACAGGAGCATTACCAGGTATAAATAATGGAAGCAAAAATCTCACACATCCATTGAGACGATTCCCTGGGTGTCTGTGTCTATTAGAAGGAGTGGTAGAGACACCCTCATAATCTTGATTCCAGTCCTGTAAGTCATTCATTTCTTGTGTTCACTCATTTTAAAGTTTTTGAAATTAAAAGACCTAGGCAGCCAAATATTTTTAAGGATATTATTTATAGATACATACAATTTTACTTTATCTAAAAATAAAATCAAAAATTTCTTATTTAAATTTACGCCTACACAGTTGGGGAAAAAAAAGGGTGAATTTCAATCTACGGAAGAATACGTAACTGGAAAACCAAAAAGTACGAGAGCTATGTCATGAAAGACATATATTTTTGAGTTCGATGCAGAGTTTGGAAACAACCCACCTCATCATTAATGAATTCTTCTCTGCATCCCCAGCTTCCCAACCTCTCATCAGAAAATGATACATGAATAATGGATGAGCATAGGTTTATACTGCATTTGTAGGAATTATATTATTATCAATAGAAATTTAAAAGAATATTTCTTGTTCAGAAATGAACATTTACGATATTCTGAGGAAATTATCAGGAATGACTCTTTTATTTAAAAGTATTTAATGGGCAGTCTTTTACGTATTTTAGTAAGTGCTACTAGGAAAAATCCGCTATAAAGCTGCAGTATTAAAAAAAGAGCTTAGAACAAGGACGATGGCATGGAAAATACCATGCGAATTTCATGGCAAAGAATCTATATTCACTTGCTAGATAAATCTAATACAAAATTTACTGTGTTTAATAAAATACGTAATTTTTTTTTTGAGGAAGCTTAGCCCTGAGCTAACATCTGCTGCCAATCCTCCTCTTTTTGCTGAGGAAGACTGGCCCTGAGCTAACATCCATGCCCATCTTCCTCTACTTTTGTTTTTTTTAAGGAAGATTAGCCCTGAGCTAACTGCTGCCAATCCTCTTCTTTTTGCTGAGGAAGAGTGGCCCTGAGCTAACATCCGTGCCCATCTTCCTCTACTTTATACGTGGGACGTCTGCCACAGGATGGCTTGCTAAGCTGTGCCATGTCCCCATCAGGGATCTGAACCACCGAAACCCAGGTCACTGAAGTGGAATGTGTGCACTTAACCGCTGGGCCACTGGGCCAGCCCCACAATATGTAATTATTAACAGCCAAGATCATTTGAGATGAGATTGAGTTAGAGTTGATGTATATGGGAGTAATTCCACTAATTTAGGCTGAAAATCAAGAAATCTCATGTGATAAATTTGTTTTCAGCATCAGAACTTTTGGCTTTTTGTTTTGTTTTATCTGGGGCTGCATAAAGGGAATAACCACTTTCTCTTCCTATATAGTCCAGGGGCACTCCTCGCCCCGTCCAGCAGCCTCCCCGCCACGTGCCTATGATGATTCCCACCTGTCTACCTTGTTGCATGGGACAGGGAGTCAGGGCTGGCAGAACCATAATAAAGGATTCTCTGTCATTATTTGTCTATAAGGGATAGAACCTCCTTCATGATACAAAAGTTAAAATTTGTCTTTTAGACGTTGAACTTCCAAAGACATTTTTGGATTGTATTACGAACAAAAGCATGTAAATATTAGAAAAAGATTTTTATAAACTTTTCTACCTTTAAAGTTTTTCACCACGTGTAAGTGATAAAAAGAGGAATTGCTTTTAAAGGTAAAATCTAATCCAGATCAAATAAGTGCTATAAGTATATAATATTATCTCTGGGTACAGCAACTCTGAGTAGTGGGAAATAAAATGGGAAAAGTCTGTGGTCAGTGGGTAAAGAGTTCAGCATGAGTTGGATCTGTACAATGATTTTTAACTTAACAAATAAAAGTAAATCAAGAATTACAGAAACACATCAATAATAATATAAATAACATGTATTGTAAACAGTTACTATGTGACCTAACAATTAGTATTTTATGTGTATTATCTCATTAAAAATTCAGAACCATGTGAATGAATTACTCTTATTATCCCCATTTCATAGAAAAAAAGAATACTCCATGGCTTAAAGAAGTTAATTAATTTCCAGAGGGTCATCCTTCTAGTTTTTGACAACTCAAACTCTGATCTGTTTCCAGAGATGGTTCTCTCAGCCATTATACTATATTTCTTCAAAAGCAGCCTACAAGAGATGATTTTGACCACAGTGGCTGGAGATCAAAGAATAATTTCCCCACCCCAGAGTTGACAGCAATTTCACTTACAAGGGGGCTCTGACAGTTTGATGTGCGTCACTAAAAAATGCATCAGTAACACTGAACACATTTCTACCAGTAGAGTTTTACCAGAGTGCTTCTGTTTCTAGCATAATTTACATTCTGGAATGAAGTAGGAAATGATTCAAAAAATAGTATTTTGAAGCCCTCCCAAATTAAATTGACATTTATTTCAAACAGGACGCTTGGGCATTATAAAATGAAACAGCACCAATCTTTGAAAGAGCAGAAATAAGGCCATCTAACAGCTTCTGAAAGCCACTGACAGCTCTTTGGTGGTACAGTGGCTGAGCTAGAGTTAAGCACAGCTACACACCACATACTCTCAAAAACCGAGGGCATGAAAAATCATCTGTTCCATGTTCCTTGTTTAATAGATGGGGAAACCAAGGTCAAAGAGGTCAAGGACTCACTTTACTGAGCTGAGTCCCTGCCATCCCAAGGGTACACCACACCCCAGCCGTCTCCTGAGGAAAGCAGCCCCATGGGTTCTCTCTGTAGCCAGGCTTTGAGTCATGTGACCTGCTGCCCAGGGCTACAGATGAACAAACCAGAAATGAGTTTGGACCATGTTGCGCCCACAAAGTGACACTTCAGTTGCAAAGTGACATTCCAAATGACCCAGAGGTGATCATTTACAGAGGCAGGGTCTTCCACTCCCTTTCTTCTTCACGTGATTTACCACAAACTGCCAAAGTGGAGGAACCTGAGCTTCTGTTCAAATGCCAAAAGTCTAACATTTTTGACCTGGATCATGTATACTGTACAAACTATTGGCTGCTATGGGGGCTCTCGCTCTCAATCTGGCTCAGAACCCAGGTCTTCTCCCTTCCAATCCAGTGATATTAATTTCAGAAGCGGGAATTACCGTATTTTCCTGAAGTTCTACTTTCAAAATCAAAACTTAACAAACTTAAAGATAAAATCAGAATGGGTTCTTGAGATTTGACAGAGCTGACCCTGCCAAGCTGTGGGGTCAAGAAGCCCATTTAATAAGTGGCCCAGGAACAAGCTATTATCCAAACAGACAACACAAGATTAGTTTCATACCTCATATCATAAACACAAATAAGCAAGAATTTTAAAAATTTTAGAAGTAAATATAGAATATTTTTATGTCTTTCTATTACTTGGGAAGGATTTCTTACAAGATGAGAAATAGAAAACAAAGATAAAAAAAATTGTTAAAGCTGACAACATCACAATTTAGAACTTATACTTATCGGAAAAAAAAAAGTGGAAAAACAACTTATAGATTGGGAGTAGATATTTGCAACGCTCAAAACTGACAAGGCAGGGCTGGTCCTGTGGCCGAGTGGTTAAGTTCGTGTGCTCCACTTCGGTGGCCCAGGGTTTCGCTGGTTTGAATCCTGGGTGCGGACATGGCACCGCTCATCAGGCCATGCTGAGGTGGCGTCCCACACAGCACAACCAGAAAGACCTACAACTAGAATATACAACTATGTACTGGGGGGCTTTGGGGAGAAGGAGAAGAAGAGAAAAACGAAAAAAAGATTGGCAACAGTTGTTAGCTCAGGTGCCAATCTCTGAAAAAAAAAACTGACAAAGGTTAACTATAAAGAATATATTAATATCTTATACAACTCAATACAAAAAACAAACAATACAACAGATATATGACAAGAGACATAAAGGCAACATATAAAAGCAAAAGAGGATCAAAGGGACAAAAATGTGAAAAGACCAACATTTCCAAGTGTTGATTAGGATGCAGGGGAATGAGAAGTCTCATATACTGTGGGTTGAGAAGTAGAAATGCACAGCTTCCTTAGAGAACAACCTGACAATATCTAAGAAAGTTAAAAATATGCACACCTCCAGCGGAGCCACCCCCTTCCCAGGTACACCTCAGGCTGAGCTTCTCAATCAGGCTCCCGAAGCAACTGAGCTCCAGGTGTGGCCGAGATCTCACTCCACTCAGCTTTAAGGGGAGCTGAGGCCTGGGGAGTGGGTCAGTTGCTGCAGCTGTGAACAGCCTGCAAAAATATTATTTCCTACATATGCCGTAACTCAGAAAAGATCACAAAAGCATTGCCCTGGAGAAACTCCTGCACTTTTGTGCCACGACTCATGCACCCGAGTATTCATAGCATCAATTTTGGTCATTGCAAAAAAAATCAGAGAAACTAAATGTTCATCTACAGAAGTAATAAATCAGTCACGCTACATTCACCCAATAGAATACTGCATGACAATGAGTGTAACATTACGGATGAATTACAACTATAATGTTTAGCAGAAAAAAAGTGTGAGAAGCATATTATAGTATTCTACTCTTTATATACAGCTGAAATATGTAATACATCTTACAGGACAACATGTAAGAAAAATCTATACTATACATTGCTTGGAGATAGATACACACATCACAAAAATATGAAAAATTCGGTGCCAGCCCCATGGCCAAGTGGTTAAGTTCATGCACTTCACTTTGGTGGCCTGAGGTTTGCTGGTTTGGATCCTGGGCACAGACCTACACACCGCTCATCAAGCCTTGCTATGGCAGCATCCCACATAGAAGAACTAGAATGAGTTACAACTAGGATATAAAACTATGCACTGGGGCTTTGGGGAAAAAAATAAAAAACAAAAAGAGGAACAGGCAACAGGGCCAATCTTCCTCACCAAAAATAAAAAGCATATCTAAAAAAACCCTAAAAATTTGTGGGGCTGATTTAAGATTTAGGGTAGTGGTTACTGCCAGTGGGAGAAGGAGGGGGTGTGACACAAATCAAGTGTGTTGGCAATAAAAATGAACCCAGTTTATGAAGCTGGGTGATGGGTATACAATACCTTTTTGTAGGTCTTTAAAATTGCATGATAAATTTTTTTAAAATAGAACCAGTCAAGCTACTGATGAACAAATGTTTATGTAAGGAATGGAGAATTACGCATTTCAAAGACTAGAGTTTCAGAGACGATGCCGATGTCTAAGCAGAAAGTCTACATCTACGACTATACTTCAGAACCAACCGTGCCCCCTGCCTTCTGTTTCCCATTCTGTCTACGGTCTTCTTTTGCACTTTTCTTTTTCTCCACTCTTCTGTTCTCTTGCCCCCTACCTCTCACTTGCCAACCAATCGACTGCACACTTCTCCTAGTCTCTTTACAAAATCAACAACAATAATAAGAGCTGACATGGATGACTTCCCATGAGCTAGGCCCCGTTCTCAGTGCTTCAGATACTGTCTCATTTAATCTTCACAACAATTCTACAAAGTAGCTACAATGATGCCTATATACAGATGAGGAAAGAGGAGAAACTTGTCCAAAAGCACACAGACAAGAAATGGAGGACGCAGGATCTCAACCCACACACGAAGTCCAAAAGCCATCTTCTTATCAACTGTATTATTCCACCTTCCATAATATGCATGCAAAGTATTATACATATTCCATATGGACTTAAAAAGGATTCCAGTTCCTTGATCTCAATTAAGATGAGGTAGGTTGAGGGGAGAACTTAATTAAGTGACTTAAATTTTGGATTCCTAACAATAATACATTAATGTTACATTGGATACTAACAACAAATCAAAGAAGTAGACGCCTTTATTATAATCAATTTTCAGACAAGGAAACTGAGCTTTAGAAAGGATAAATAAGAATAACTCTGAGTTATACAGTGGTGAGTAGGAGAGCCAACACTCAAACCCAGGTCTCCTCTATAATCCAAAAGCCCAGGTTGCTAAATATGACGATGACTCTTTATTTATTGCTTCCGCGGATTCATACCCCACCCCATCCCCTGACAACTCTCAAGGTCTATGGCAAAAGAAAGTCTTCACCTTTGTTCAAAAAGGATTGTATAAAGAGGGGTGTGCAGTTTCTAATTTTAATCAAATCTTAATTAGCATGCTGGTGATAACTATTATAAAATTGTTATACGTATTCATACACATGCACACAATGTGTGTGTTGATATTTTTCTCTATTCTGGAGCTGCGTTATCCCTTTGACAGACTTACCTGGCTTAAAATTGACTACAGGCACCAACTTGAATATATTTCAACCCAGTCTAAAAGCCGGAGAACTCCCTTGACAGGTCCCACCCCTGTCATGTTCTCATGTCACCAGAAACACGACCGTGGCAGGAAGAGCAGTTCACTCCCAAAGTGAGGGACAGAAAATCTCTCCTCCTGTAAACCTATAGGGGATCTTTTTTTTTAATCAACTTTAGCAAAGCTTCTCTGAGAAATTAGCTTTAGGTGCTGGATGGTATTAAGAAAGACATCCTTTTTTTCTGCTCCGATCCTAGACATTCATAAAGAGCTTTCAATTGTGTTTCAGTGACAAAATACTATCTTCTCTTTTGCATATCCAAACTAATTTAATATTTTTATCTTCGCAAAAAGGTGAAAAAGTTTTTTTTTCAGAATCTATTTGATTTCTCACATTAAATGAGAGAAGAGTAATATTCAGCACAGAAGCAGCTCAAGAAAATTAATAATTCTGGAAATACTAATTGATTCCTGAAGCCAAAAAAGACTATTTCAGATTGCTCTTAAAACGAATTTTTTGGCACTAATTAAAACAATATACTGTTCAAAAATGAAGTTTGAATAAGCTAGATATAAATATATATCAACAGCTAATATATGTGAATTCTCCCCAACTTGATTAAGCATACATAAGGGAAAAGATTGAAACATTTTTACAAATTTGCAAATAGATCCTCTGATTGTCAGAGTAATACAGATCAAAATTAGGGAACAACTTATAAAACCACTCAGTTAATAAAAAGCAAGACGGAAACATCTGGAAAAGCACATCCTTACTTTAGTTTCCTGCTATGAAATTTGAACCTAGGTAGACTTTCAAAGTTAAAAGAAGACCTTCCTTGAAAATTTAATAACCGTTTGTAAGTTAAAGCGGAAAGTCCCTGGAGAAACACATCCATCTATCAAAGAAATTGTTAGTGCTCCATGAAGTTGATCTTGCCATTAAACTGGTTCTTGCCTAAGGCACAAGATTTAAAGAAAAATAAGCCACATTTTTGTGTGTGTGGTGGAAAATCATTTTTAAGGCAGATCTTCTAGAAGCATTAATAAGGCATAACATTTGCATTATTTTTCACATGTACTCAAGCCCATGACCCACAAAAGGGAAAGGAAGCAGTTCTGTAGGTAACGTGAAATGGCAGACAACCTGGAAAGGATTACATTGGTTTTCCAGAGCAGGTCTTAGTTTCTATTTAAATACGGGCATTCTCCAGCTGAGATCCAGTGATTTCCCCCCGTCACCAAATAAAGCAACGGCTCACACCACAGAATCCCAAATTGAAGAAGTTCAGTGTCCCCCTGCGTTAGTATACAGATGTCTAAAAGATTTTAAAAAAAAACAGCACACACAAAATATGTATACATAAACTTGCATGATGCGGAATTCAACACCAAAACTGTTAATTTGCATTTTTTGCCTCCTGGTACAAATGACAACTTTGTTTCAGAGTAATTTTTCTTAAGAAACAAATGAGCCTAAAGTTCCTTTCTCATGATATGCAACATAATGCATCATGTTCATTGGAATGTACATGTTAAATACATTCGAAAAGAGAGAATAAATGAAGAGTCAAACGGTAAACGAACGGGTGCAAATGATTTTCTAAGCTTTATGGTACTGCAGATGCTTACATTTTAGATTTAAGCTGCAGACAGTTTCTATCTATGCTATAAACTTTACTTTTTGTAAGTAATAACTGTATGCCTTGTAATGCTCTAGAATAGGATGTTTATTAACTAAGGTACACCAGTCCCTGCTCTATAGTGGATGGTTGAGTTTGCGTGCTCCACTATGGCGGCCCCGGCTTCACAGATTTGGATCCCAGGTGCAGACCGACACACCACTCACCAAGCTGTGCTGTGGCACGGAATCCCATATACAAAGTAGGGAAGGACTGGCACACATGTTAGCTCAGGCACCACCATCCTTGAGCAAAAAGAGGAAGATTGGCAACAGATGTTAGCTCAGGGCCAATTTTCCTCACCAAAAAAACAAAAACAAAAAAATACTTATATGTAAAAGTGCATGTCTTACTTCATCTACCAACAAGGAAAAGAGACTAGCATCTCCATCCTCAGCCTCTGCCTGCCCAGTCTGAGCACTAGCAGGAAGCACTCCCGCCCCACCACGTACTCCCTTTGGAGAGGGTCCGAGAATGTTGGGGAGTTCATGGGAGTGTCCCGATGTGCCCCTGGAGCTTGGGGGAAGAGTATGGACACAGCCCATGTCTTGCTTCTACATCTCCTTGGAAATCTCTGAAATGAGGAGGAAGGTTTGCTTGAGTCACTGTTGCCAACAGGGCAAAAAGGGAACATGACATAGCCTGGGGCAGGGGACAGGAAGAGGGGACTTCAAGGTAAGACAGTTTCCAGGGCTTTACAGGGCAGCTGCTGGAGGGATGGCTCAGCAGTTGACGGAGGAAGTGGACGATTCAATTGGAGAGGAAACTGGGGAGAGGCTACTCGCAGGAGTCGAAAGGAGAGACAGCTGTCCTTTTCAGAGAATCCTCACCAACGGAAGGGGCCTGGGGAAACTGGAGACCATGTGTACCCTCCCCTTGGGACCCACTCACAGATGTCAGCAGCAAGAGATGGAACCACATCAGACCCGAGCAAGAACAAGGACGTCTTTCCACGTCTGATAGGTTACGTCAAATCTTCGCTGCTCTGTGTTCTCATCCAAACCACAGCACTGGAGGAGGGGTTCAGCTTTGATAAGGAACACGGAAGAGTTAAACGTCATCCCCTTTCCTCAACTCCAAGGAGCCGGAGTAGAAGGAAGAATTGATGAACACATCAACCATCATCCAACGCAAGACTCAGGAGTCTGGGCTGGATGTTGTGGAGATCAGATTTGAAGCATGTCTGCGACTGGAATTTTAAGCTGCATAGGACTTTTTTTTTTAATAGCCCCAAATGACTAGTAAGTTACAGAATATGCCAAATGTTATTAAGAGATCCTCATCGAATGGAAAAGTAAGAGCTGGCACAGCACAGTTAGACGTATTGGATAGAAACATAAAATAATAAAATCCACATATTTTTGATGGTTCAACAAAGTAGACTCAAGCACATTCTCGATGCATACACAGCTAACAAGAACGGCTACCATTTATGGATCCCGCATTCTGCTAATGGCCGTGCCTAGTACTTTATGAATCTCATTTAATTCTCACCATAACTCTATGAGGTAGGTCTTCTCATCCCCGTTATATAGATGGGAAAACTGAGGCTAGTGATGAGAAATAAGCTTCTCAATGGTGCAGAGGGACTAAGTGTACACTTGACTCTGGTTCAAAGGCTCATGCTTCTAAGCACTGCAGAGACAAGTGTCTTGCTAATAATGTACCTTGAAAAAGAAGATCAGGAAATTTATATTCAAGGACGCATACCTCAAGCTGTTAACAACAACCACAAAACACTTGAGTTCTACAGATGAGTAAAAATTAGAGAATTTGGAAGACAGAATCCTGGAATGAAAGCCAAACTTTGTTTGTAAAACGTAAGGAATCTAGCAAGAAGCAAAGCATTTTACCTCTAGAGGGAATATGATAAATATTTGTTGAATTAAAAGGAAATGAAGCCTACTCTTGAAATTGACAACATAGAAACTATAGTATGAGATGCCCGTGTGATCAGAAGCAATGACATGTGTACTCATCCATTTGATAAGTACTTCTGAGTGTTTACTATGTCCTGGGCTCTTTGTCCAGACACCGTACTAGGCTCTGAACTCATAAGCATGAGCAAAACAGCTGTGTATGTACCCTCATGGAACTCACCATATATAAATCTATCATGCCGTAGTTTCATTATCTCATGAAATCCAGAGGTCAACGATTTGCCTAAGGCCATCCATCAAATGTCAGAGCAAAAATCACAACAACGCATGAATTCTGAATCTGATAAGATTTAACTTTCAAATCTTAAATCTTACCAAAAAAATGATGACTTTCAAGAAAAAAAAAAAAAGATTCTACTTCTGTCAAGGAGAGCAAGTTTTCTTTATCCCGTTAATGTTTCGAATAGCCTGGTTAACAAATGCACAGTGTACATCTACAGATAATTTGAGGTCCACCTATTCTACTTAGTAATTGATGTTTAGCAGTAATGCATCATTTCATGTGACACTTTGTTCGTTAATGCGTAATCAATAGGCTTCATTATAACGTCAGTCATGAAAAACATAAATGACACTTAATACAAAAGTTTATGTACAGCAAGCCCAAACGCACCATAGCAACAGAGAGAGATTGATGAAAAAGGTTTGGTTTCTATAGCAACTATCGCATGGACCATCTGTAAGCCGAAACACAGCAGTGGAAGCAAAATGAACACTTGTAAAGTCTGCAGTAGGTCCCTTTGTCTATTTCAACATAACGTTAAAATTTAATATTTTTTCTTCTATAAAGATACGCTCTCCTTTTATTTGACATTTTGCAATCTGATTGCTTTTTTGTTTGAATGAGCCTATATTTATTGAGGCTTGTAAATTTAACCTTTACAAAGATGACTGTATTTTCCTACCGAAACTTCCATGCACAAATGAACAAGCACAAACACAATGGATAATTGGCAGAAGCAGAGAAACAGGGATTGTGAACATTTTTATTATATTTCAAAAGACAGAGTCTATAAAATGCTTTGTTTATTTAGTGTTTTGTATTCCAACAACCTGCTTTCCATAATAGCTGTCACCAGCAAAAAAGCAGAGTGGGGAAATTACAATACAATTACTGTTCCTTCTTTATTACCATATATGTAATTGTGTTGCTCACTCTCCAGCCTCTGCTAAAATAATCAACGATCAAGCACATGCAACTTTTCAATTTCTCTCTCTAGACATACACATATACATGTATGTGTGTATTATACATATGTATATATGTGTGGTTTTTCTCCTTCATTGTCATCTTTTTTTAAAAGGTACTAGTTGATGGAATATGTGGAATATAGAAATATAGGAAAATAACAAACCATTTTAATCTTGAATAAAATTACAACCCTTATAGTGAAAGCTTTTCTGCATTCATTCATGGTGTGTCACTCAAAAGACACACGCAGGAGAAGACAAAGCCATAAACATCGAACAAGGAAAAATGGCTGTTGCAAAAACATGGATAGAGCTTGAGGACATTATGCTAAATGAGATAAGTCAGACAGAGAAAACAAACACTGTATGAGCTCTCTTACACGTGGAATCAAGTAAAAAACCAAACTTGTAAAAATCAGAGAGTGGAATGGTGGTTACTAAGCAGGGCTGGAGGGTGGGCGACCTGGGGAGGTGTCCCTTAAGGGTACAAACTTGGAACTGGTAGGTACATTCTAGAGACCTAATACACAGTACAGTGATGATAGACAACAAGATTGCACCATAACATTAAACTTGCTAAGAGACTAGATCTTAAGTGTCCCCACCACCAGAAGAAACGATAATATGTGATGCCATAGAGGTGTTAGCTAACGGTACAATGGCAACCATATTGCAATATAAATGCATCAAATCAATACGCTGTACACCTTAACTTACACAATGTTCTATGTCAATCACAGCTCCATTAAAAGAAAAAAGGAAAAATAGCTAATTACCAGCAAAGGTGCAAACCCCTTTTCCAGAAGGGTTCACCTTTCACACCCTTCATGCTCGTCTGCCCGGTCTGTAAAGAGGCTGCACCTCTAGCGACAGCTTGCCGGCTGTCTAGATACTCTGTAATCCCACTTTATTACAACTCTTCCCTCCACAGCGTCAGCCTGATTATATCTACTTTCCCTTGGTTGAGTGGAATATAGAAGAAGGAACCAAGTTTTCACTGAGAATTGGGTCTGGATGCTGCGGCAAGAAAGCACGCGCTCGTTTCCTTGTGTCGCCTTTGTCCCCACAGGATACTGTTGCATACCAGTGAAGTCTGCTCCAGAGTTATTCCGTCTGATACTCTCAAAGGGTGGGTGACAGAGGCTAAAAGCATCAATCATGGCAATGTTCAGTGATGGCTCAATTAATGAGGCCCTGTTAACAGAGCTTTCAAAACAATGAAAACTTGGTCTTACTTAATAAGAGAGAGAATATGAAACTGACCTAAGTACAGTGTCAGTATACATGTCGAGAAAGTGAGTTTCAATGTAAAAACGTCACAGATTACAAAGTGAATGCTTCCTGAGACAAAGACAACAAGGACAAGAACTTGCTGTTTCTAGGAGCTATAACATTTCAGATGGAGGTTCCTGCACAGCATAGCACAGAATGGATAAACGTCCCCAAAAAGCCCCTGAGAGCGATTCTGGAACTATGGGCCTGGGGACAACCTTCTCGATTCACGCCATTCAGCTGCCATTTTCTGAGCAATTACTCTGTTCCAGGCACTATGCTAAAAGTTTATATTATCTCTAACTTTCATAAGTCCTTAGAGATTATTATCTTCACTGTACAGATGAGGAAATGAAGGTTCAGAGGAGTGAAGAAATAACTTGAAGTAAATGGCAGAGCTGATTTTTGGAGCCAGGTCTATCTGACTTTAAAGAGACTCAGCATTGTGACGTTTGGTGCTGTCAGTCCATTTGGGCTATTTCAACAAAATACCAGAGACCAGGTAGCTTATAAACAGCAGCTCTGGAGTTTGGGAAGCCCAAGCACAGGGCGTCAGCATGGTCAGGTGGGGGCCTTCTCCCTGGGTCATAGACAGCATCTTTATGTTATGTTCTCACAGCAAAAGAGGTAGGGAACTCTGTGGGACCTCCTTTGTAAGGGCACTGATCTCATTCATGAGTCTCCGCCCTCAGGACCTAATCACCTCCCGAAGGTTCACCTCTTAATACCATCACCTATGGGGGTTAGGATTTCAACATATGAACTTTGAGGGGACACAGTCAGACCATATCAGATGCCTCCTTTGAGAGCTACAGAAACTGTGGCCCAGAGAAGATAGCTGTATGTACTCAATCATAGCTAGAGAAGAAACTAGAAATTTGATCTGTTTACTCTGAGAAGACTTGTCTTCCAAATCATGCAAGATGACCTTCCTCACAGGCTGTGTTTGACCCCACCCAAGGGAAAGTCAATGGGGTTATCCCAGGCAATACTGGGAGGCCATCCACATTCACCTTTTCTGTCCTGCCAGGTAACATTTTCATTGACCTCCTTCACCCAACGAAGTCAACTCTACCTTCTATTTCAGCAGTCAAAGCATCCACTCTCCTTTCTTTAACCCAACTACCAGCACAAAAGGGAACCACCTAAGAACACTGAGCTGATAACACTCTAGTGAAAGAGGCCTCCAACCAGATTAGTATTTTAACCATTTTCTATTTAGCTACATAATGCACGATTTTGACACTTGTTAAAGAAAACCTGAGAATCAAAGTAGATGAGAAGACACAGATCAAGGAGGCTTGAAATTCTACTTGTTCTTTTGTATTTGGTCCTCAGATTGCACAAGAGGTTTAAAAATGATACTGGACCCTGTTATAAGGGGGCAGGTGAGAAGTCTAACAGGTCTACTGTTTTGAAAGTTCTAAGGAATAAGCAACCACAGTGGCTAGAAAAAGATAGTGCTCAATATATTTCTATTGAACCAAAGAATGGATAAAATAATAATGCATAGATAAATTGCTCCAAGAATTTAGTTATTAAGTAATAAGCAAACATATAATGATGTCTCCTAGAGGGACATCAAAAAATTATTATCCAACAGATTTACTTCAGTCATAAAACCGAAGCCAGTGAACATCAGCCCTACTATCCTATTGAAACCAAATTCTTACTCCATTGTATAGAGTCAGTATGAACACCACGGAGGTGAATTTCAGTGCAAAAAAATATGTGTAGTGCAAAAACTTGCTGTTTCTAGTAGCAAGGTGTTCCAAATGGATGTTACCTCAAGCATGGGGGCGTGAGAAAACAACTTCTGAATAGCAATTACTCATCTCTCTATCTCTTAAATTGTCTCTATTTAATAGGGACAACCAATAATTGCCACTTGACAGTTAGTGTAAAAATTAACGACTTTGATTAAGTTCTGAGTTTCTTAGAAAAATCTGGTATAGGAATACTAAATTCCTCAATTTGTAAGCAGCACTTTATCAGGAAAAAAAGTGGACCAATTCATTCATCTAAATAGATGAAACAATGAATAATCAAATACAGAAAACATGCCTAGTAGTTTTTAAAACAAATGATCATTTCTAATAGGAGTTTTAAATTTTATTATTTTATAGTATTTGTGCTCATTTGTATGCACTAATTCAAGCAAACTTCTCTTTCCTTTAATCAACGGAAAGGAGACATATTCAAACTTTAGGCAAACCATACGATATACCAAAGATTACGCCAAGCAGAATGAATTTTAAAAGTCAGTACAATATACAGATCACAAAATCCAAACATTCTCAATTTATTCATGACCTCCACAATGAAGATTTTCAACATGGCAAATAAAAGAAGTATAACTCACGCAATGTCTACAAAAAGACATCTAAATTATAGAGATTTCAGAATGGCAAACAATGTTGCAAATCATCACTCCAAGAGCCCTTTGATTATATTATTTTGTCATCTCTTGAGTATCTTTAAATAATCTTGGAACTTTTTAGTAACAATAGTTTAAAATGTCCACTGTTCAAAGATATCTATTTGATTTTGTGTGTTTGTGAGAGAGGACAACTGGCCCTGAGCTAACATTCACTGCTAATCTTCCTGTTTTTGCTTGAGGAAGATTGTCACTGAGCTAACACCTGTGCCAATCTTCCTCTATTTTATGTGAGACGCTGTCACAGGATGGCTTGATGAGTGGTGCTAGGTTTGCACCCAGGATCGGAACCTGTGAAACCCCAGGCCACCGAAGCAGAGAGCAGGAACTTAACCACTACACCACCAGGCCGGCCCCTCTATTCGATTTTTGAAAAGACAAACTAAATTAAGTAGTCTATGAAAAGTCACTATTATCTCACTTCATTCTGTTTTACTCATCTTTGTTTCTAATTACACACACACACATCTTATATCCAATCCATCAGCAAATCCTGTGGCCTCTATCTTCAAATATCTGCAGAATCCAACCACTTCACCCCAACTCCACCACCAACATTCCAGACCATCATACTTCACCCATACTTCTACAACACCCTCCTCTCTAGCTGTCCTCTTTCCAATATGGGTCCCCCCAAAGTCTCTTCTCCACATAAAAGATAAAGTGATTATCCTAAAATGTAAATCAGGTCAGGCCATTACCCTGATTAAAATCCTTCAAAGGCATTCTATATCACTTAAAATAAAACTGAACTTATGGTATTACCTACAAGAGCCTACATTATCCAAACTCTGGCTCCCTTGACATTTCCATCTCTTATCACTCTTTCTGCATCAGTGCACTCCAACCATGCTAGCCTTCTTGCTTCTTCTCAAGCATCCTGAGCAAGGTTTCTCCTCAAGGCTTCTGCTCTTGGGGTTCCCTCTGTCCCATATCATCTCTTGGAGCTCCATTCAGAGTGTTGGTCAGAAGCCTTCCCTGATCACTCCATCTTCAAAATATCCACCCACTGTCTTCTTATCCTCCTTTATTTTTCTTCCTAGCAGTTGGCATTATCTGACATTTGACTAAATATTAATTTGTTTGGCTGTCTCTTCACTAGAAATGTAAGCTCACTGAGGCAAGGGATTTCGGTTATTCATCACTGTAAGTTCCAGAACCTTGAACAGTATTTGATGCATTCAGAGTAGGTTACCAGTAAATATTTGTACTACTAACTTTCAAAGAATTTCACATTTTCAATGTGAAGCTTCTGTCATGCTTCTTTGCTACCACTTTTCTTGGCTGGCACATATAAACTATGTATTGAGCACCTACCCGCTGCAAGACAGCAAGAGGTATTAGGAGGACCATGAATACATATAAATCTTTACTTTAGGGAGACTAGAGAAAGATAATTTAAATGAAAAATTATCCAATATTATAAAGCAATGTATGTTGAATGCTATGCTATGTTAATAAATGCTATAGTATTTAGAGCAGAAGATTAATTCGAAGTAGCGTGACCATGAAACGCTTCAGAGAGAATAATTTAAGGTGGATCTTGAAAGCAAGGTTAGGACTTTGATGTGCATAGAGAAGGAAAGCAGTCATTCCAGGTGGAGGAAACGAAAGTGAAGCAGTAAAGGTATGAACCTACCTTATTAGAGAATGATTAGTAAATCAATTTTGCCCAAGCTGAGCTGTCTTAGTGCATTCAGGCTGCGATAACAAATGATCATAGACAAGGTAGTTTATAAACAACAGAAATTTATTCTTCACAGTTCTGGAGCCTGGAAGTCTGAGATCAGGGTACCAGCATGGTTGGGTGCTGGTGAGGCCCTCTTCTGGGTTGCAGATGGCCATCTTCTCAGTGTTTCTTCACACGACAGAAAGAGGGCTTTCCAGGGTCCCTAATACCATGCATGAGGGCTCCACCTTCATGACCTAATTACCACTCAAAGGCCCTCCCTCCAGACACCATCACACTGCGGGTTAGGATTCAACACATGAATTTGTGGGGGGCACAAACATTCAGCCCATAACGCCAGCTTTAGTAGGCAAAAGAATTAGAAGATGAATCTGCAAGAGTAAAACGGGATTGTCTTAGACCGAGGCTTGAAAGTCAGAATATTTTCCAGTAGGCAATAGGGAGTCACTTAACATTTTTTCATCAGTCATAAATGTCATGTTCCAGAGAGATTCATGTAGTGTCAGTATATGGAAAGGACAAGCGAAAGGGAGTGCTCAGAGAAGGGAGACCAACCAGGAAGCTTTGCAGACCTGAGTGTAGGGAACATTGATGGCTACTACCCCCAAGTCCATGCCCCCATTCCCAACAGGACCCCACGTGTTATTCAGCTTTCCACTCATCCTCCATAAGAGGCCATACGCTTCAGGAGAAGTTGACCTGACTCCAAAGTTTTTGCCTCAAAGTAATCCCTTCCTCATGTCACTGCCTAGTTCACAAATCCAGCTGTAAACTAATCAAAATATGGCAATCTTCTGGCCACAGGAACCGGTTCAGGAGCAGATAGGCGACCCAATTCAAACTAATAAAGTACAAAGAGATATTTCCTAGAACTTTTCAAGAGAAGTGTCTTCTTAAGATGCAGGTTGGATGTCACTGTGGCCGAATTTGAGGATCTGAGGTTCTGTAACCATCTCACTGTTGGCCAAAGGAGGGCAGAGCCAAAAGAATCACAGAGAAATGCTGGAGTGCTTGGACTCAGTCCATCTTGAGGCCTGCTTTATCTCTGGACTTCCAGTTCTGTCAGCCAATAAAATTCCTTATAGCTTAAGCCAGGTCGAGTCGTCTTTGCTGTTACTTGCAGGCAAAAAACATTCTGATATACCTTAGGCATGAAATAAGAATGAGTGTCTGGAGTAGGTTATTGGCAGAGGAAAAGAAGGAATGGGAAGGAAGGGATTTGCTCATTCAGCAAACATTTACTGAGTGTTCTCTATGCGTCAGACTCAAACGCTAGAGGCTAGAGAACAAGAAGATGAATAAGACAGCTCTTGCCATCAAAGAGCTCTTAAAATTATTGACCAATGTCATGGTAATGACAGTAGAGCAACACCCAGGTAGCTAAAAGGTGTAATGGAGTGCCGTATGGGGAATGAAGAGAGAGGGAAAGAGAAAAGGGGAAAGGGGAGGGGAGGGGCGGGGAGGAAAGAGAAGTATCATAGAGCATCCTAAATTCCGGGATAGCAAGAAAAACTCAGGATACCGTGGAATCAAAAGATTGTACTGGAATAACCAGGAATATAGAGAAACTGGTAATTTAAGCTTTATTGCCTGGAAGACAACTGTTTTCAAGCCTTCCTAAATTATTTTTAGGACAAAGTGGGATACACATACAAAATGCATTTCATTCATAGTGATGGCATTAAAAGAAAAGATAGGGTATCCCTTAGTTAAGAAGATGAGTTTGTTTTAGACACCAGTGAGATTAAATAACAATAAAAGTAAAGTTTGCTTTAACAAGCGATTGGCGCATAAGGAGGACTCAAAACTGTTTTGTTGCTGCTGCTGTGTTGTAAACAGCTTCATACAGTGGGTTAAAGTGAACTCTGAAGCCACATACTGCCTCCAAATGCCACAGTTTATGGACTGTGCGACTTCAAGCAATTTACTTAATCTTTCTATGTCACAACTGTAAAACAAGGATGCATTGTGACTAAGAGGAGCTGGAAATCAGAAATTTTTAAAAGACATTGCAGAGATCTGGGTCGAAGCTTGTTTTTTAAGAATGCAAGGAATTTTAATTAACGAAACAATGAATCCAATGATCTATACCAAAGAATTGTCTCTTAGGCAAATTCAAGTTCCTAGATGTTACTCAGACAGCAACAGCAGCTTTGACTCCTTTTTTCTTTTTCAATAGCAACGCAGGGAGAAACTGACCAGTATCAGAGCCAGTCACCATATTTAGGGGTGAGCTCCAAAGCTTATCACCAAAGGCAGGTGTCAGGTTGAGCAAGAACTGTCTCCGCCACGTTAGGCACTGACAGTCTGAACAGAGAACATTCTTGGCAGGCCTGTCGAAGCGTTGCTGAGCATCCCTCTGGCTGTGAGCCAACAGCTCATAATCCACACCCTCTTGATGAGTGGAATGCATTTACGAGACATTTATCAGGGTCTAAGACATAATCTGTAACCGCACAACAAAGTGAATCTTAGCTGACCCACGTGGAGCTAAAACCAGGACCTGGCCTCTTGGTCCTATTCGCTAACCTGAAGAGATTAATCAACCCCACAACCTCTTTAACTGCTGGTGAGTCGACCTGTGTTCACGGCCTTGTACTTGTCAGCATTTCCCCAACGGGAATGAGGTAGAGAGCTGGGCGCTTCCGTTTGAAGCAGTGATTCTGTTCTTCTCTGTTTACACTGGAACTTTTCCTGTGGCATTTAAAGCCTCAAAATATGCAGTTTTATATAAACTTACTAAACTGGTTAACAACTGTTTAATGACTGCCTAAAATAACTGAAGTGAAAAAGAACAAACCCCATTACATTTTGGAAAAGTATTCCCGAGAGGTTCTTGAACGCTCCTTTGCAATAGGTGGATATTTAAAGAAACGTCTTGTCTTAATTATACTTAGCAATATATTTTTAAATTCTAAGGAAAAAACATTTAGAGACCATAAACATACTAATAATCAGCTAAGTGCAGTTCTCTACGTGCTAAGTCTAGAGCTAAATGTTTAAAATCGGAAGCAATTTTTATTTCCAAAATGAATCTTCTGACAAACTCAAAGTCGGCCATTACCATAAAGTGAATGGACATCGTGATGCCTAGATTGTAGACATTTTGCTGTTTTACATGACTGGGGCTGCTACAGCATAATTATAGGTATGCTCATTTCATAAAACATAAACTCCAGCACCAAAGACTAGAAGGCCCGCAAAGACAAGGTCGAATCTGGATATGGTCTCAGAGTCAAAATGATTCTGATTCTCCTCTTGTACATGGAAGTCTCCTGATGGAGACACTAAACAAATATATCTCCCCTATATTTACCCACGCTGCTGTGGTCTCCTGGGCCAAAATGAACAGCTCTGGGAAACTGCCAAAATGAACCTGGCCAGCTTAAAGTCTTTGTCACATGCCCTCAGGCCACATCAGAAGTGCAGAGTGTCTGAGAATTACACATTTTGTAAACTCTGGGCTGTAAGGATGCTAGAATCTTCTAGAAGATTGTTCTAGAGGAGAGAGACAGAAAAAAGAAAGAAATCCCTAGTAAACCTAGCTATGGCCTACAGGTCTGTACAACTTTGAATCTCAATCTCAGTTAAACTGGAAAGATTCTGTTCACTCTCATCTGGCTTCCTGCGTCCTGGGGGCCAAGGCTGCTGAAGGCCCTGGGGTGCCTAATTTTTACCATCGCTAATCAGACAATCATCACTGGAAAGGCCTGTTTGTGTACTGAGCCAAGGGAAATAGACAGATGAACATCAAAAGATGACTAAGAAAAGGAAAACTTGAAAAAGTGGGGTCTAAGATGACACCTACTAAGGGAACCACAGTTGTGGTATCAGAGCCGCACTGAGGGTCTCTGACTGTCTGGGTAAAGCTTTTTTATTCAGAGAATCCCTCCAAGCTCATTTCTTTCCACCCTGTTTATTATGCTTATCGTTCAATATCTATCTCCCTCCACCAGAACGAAAGCTCATGAACTTTGTTTCAGTCGCTGAAATATCATGAACACCTCGAAGGGTACCTGGCACATAGTAGCACTTCGCAAGTATTTATTGAATAAATGAATGCATCTAAGAGTTCACCTGTTTGTCTAGAAAGCTTTGGCTTCTTTCCTACAAACCCTCCTCCACAGTGGGCCAGCTCACCCCAACTTCAAGGAGAGAGGAATGGAGTGAGGCCACCAGAGCCAAAACATCCATCAACCGTCCATGCTCGAGTGGGGAGATGGTGAAGCCAGGCCAAGGGACTAAAGTTTTGAGTTCCAGAAGGATGTCCTCTCTTTAGGGTCCCTCTAGAATCTATCTCCTTGGAGATTTCTTTTCCTCCCCTAATATCTGGCAAAATAAAATGGGCCTTGTTTCTTTTCTACTTCGAAGGGGCTCTTTACTCAAGTGGAAGCCAGGAATGGCCTACTAAAAAAAAGCCACTTATACTTTATACCTACGAAGATCGCTATAATAATTAAAAATCAAAACAGAAAGTAACAAGTGTTGACAAGGATGGGGAGGAAATGGAACATTTGTACATTGCTGGTGGGAACACAAAATGGTTCATCCACTACAAAAAACAGTTTGACAGTTCCTCATAAAGTTACATATAGAATTACCACCTGATTCTGCAATTCTATTCCTAGGTATACAACCAAAAGAACTGAAAACAGGTATTTCAACAAGTACATACATGCATGTTCAAAGCAGCAGTAATCAGAATAGCCAAAAGGTGGAAACAGCCTAAATTGGACAGATGAATGGATAAACAAATTGTGGGATAGCCATGCAACAGAATATTATTCAACCCTAAAAAGGAAAGAAGTGCTGAGACTCCCTGTGGTGCAGACAACCCTCCAAAACATTATGCTCAATGAAAGAAGTCAGACACAAAAGGTTACATACTGTACGATTCCATTCATATGAAATATGCAGATTAGAAAAATCCAGAGAGAGAGAATGTAGATTGGTGGTTGCCAGGGGCCGGGGGGTGAAGTGGGGGGTTAAGGAGGCAGGATGGGGAGTGACTGTTTAATGGCTGAGGGGTTTTCCTTTGGAGTGATGAAGATGTGTTGGAACTAGATAGAGAAAATAGTTGCACAACACTGTGAATGTATTAAATGCCACTGAATTGTTCACTTTAAAATGAACTCGTGAGTCTGTGCAAGGAATTTTATAAAGGAAAAAACCAAAACATTTTTCAATTGGCAAAATGAGGCAAAAAAAAGATGCCCAATAGTGCGAAGTCTGGCCTTTTGTAAACTTCACATTGCACACTAGGACTATAAGCCATTGCTAGCTCATTCTGAATTTTAATGTGTAATTTTTGCTTTATTTTCTTTCTGCAGGGAAAACAATGCTTGATCCACCAATGCTCTTTTTAATGTTGTATAACTATGTACATGTACAGTCATGAGTCATTTAATGACCAGGACACGTTCTGAGACATGCATCATTAGGTGAATTTGTCTTTGTGTGAACACAATGGAATGCACTTCCATAAACCTAGATGGCATAGCCTACTACATACCTAGGCTTTACGGTACTAATCTTATGGGACCACTGCCGTATATGTGGTCCGTTGTTGACCAAATTGTTGTTATGCAACATGACTATATGTATATAATTATAAAATATGTATGCACACATGTGTGTGTACATATCTATACATCCATACATACAGAGGTATATGGAGAGTTTTCCAGACCAAAAAATGCAGCCTGTGAAAGCTGAACTGAAGAGTATATGCTCTGATTACTTGAATCTGGTTTCCCAAGCACCTGGTTATTAACAATCGAATATTTTTCCACTTGAATTTAGTTCTATTAGAAATTTATGTGTTTTATTTATTTGATTCCTTATTTTGAATAAAGAAGCCACTTAGGACCACCTGGTATAGACAAAGAATCTTTGAAGGTTCAAGTCTTCAAATCACTGGGGTTTTGCTCCCAAGCTCAACTAAGTAATGCAGTGTGCTTCTGGCCTTGTCCTCTTTGCCTGTGTACCCACTGCGATCAGAGGAAGTGGTCTCTGGATGGGGGAGGAGTTTGTACAGAACTCAAGTATTTACCTGCCCAGACCCCTGCCTCAAGACTATTTATCTTGCTTGTACTTTGTATTTCTATTACAGCATAGGTTAGTCCTTTTTACCAGAGTGGAGATCAAGAAAGCTGGATTTGGAGGTGTTTAGTGTTTCATTTTCCCCTTAACTTACTCAATTACTGAAACAAGAAACACAGGCGTGTGAAAGAAGCACTATAACAGGGCAACTGGTCTTGAGTTCTAGTCCTTTCCCAGCTCTGTGTCACTGGATACTTCATTTAACTTCTCTCAACCTCAGTTTCTTTGTTCATAAACTATAGATACGAATTCCCAACCTACTCATCAACAGGTCATTTCAACTGTCAAATGAGAAAAGGAATATAAAAGTGCTTTGCAATACCCAGCTACCCAATCCTGTCAGTCCTTCCTCCTCATATTTTGCATATCCATCTATTTCTTTTCACCTTCACTGTCAGGATCCCAGTTCATGACATTATCATCACCATGATGCACCTGGTTTACATTAACCGTCTAAGAAAAGCTACTGCTACTTCCAGTTTGCACTTTCCCCATGCATTCTCTGCTCTCCCACCAGATATCTCTCGAGAGCAAATCTAATGATTCTGCACCCCTGCCTGAAACCCTTCAATAGCATTGCCCTCAGGGCAAACTCCTTAACATGGCTTCAAGACCTTTTAAGATACAGCCCCATCTTATCTTTCTAGCTATTCTCTCATTAACACTTAAAGTTTGTTGAACACACCACATTGCTTGAAATAGTTTCCCCATCTCTGCAGCTCCTTCAGAACCCCTCCACTTCCGCTACTATCACCTTCTCCAACCTTTCCCTGCAGAGACTCTATCCAGTTCTATCATAGGGTTTCAATAGGACATTGCCTCTTCCAGGAAGTCTTCTGTGACCCCTCTACACCATATCGGGATGAAGGGCCCCCTCTACACGGAGGGTCACTCAGGTGGATTAGGTCTTAGGGGCAGATGGAGAAAACATGGTAGGTGGGTGACTGGGTCTTCACCTATTGAAAGAGTGGTTGGAGGGAATATACTTGAGGGATGGGAAGCACTCCTAAACCATCATATTCTTGGACCCTCCGTATCTGAGAAAACCTATATGAATTTGTCTATATCATGACATGGGTCTTCTTGCCCCTGGGTCATGGGTACAAAGTCCATGTGAATGTCTCTTTCTGATTAGTATTTGTTGAGAGCCTACAACTCTGAAGAGCGTGGAGGAGACAGATGTGAAGGAAACAGGCTGGGGCCTCAAGCAGCTCCAACAACGAAGGGGCTCAGGAGGTAAGAAAGTCAACCCAGTGCTCCTCTGTCTGTGAGTTACCACCTCTCCACTGTTGGTGTGAGCTTTATGAGAGCCTTAGAACACACACACACACACAAGCATTTGCACATGCACAGTCGTATGCACATATAAGTGCCCTCAACACACACACACACACACCCCACACACTTAAAATAGTCTTCAACACGGGTTTCTGAACACGGCTACGACCAGAATATACATCAGCTTTGTGTAAATCAGCAAAGTTGACTCCCTCTGAGCAGACTGATTAGAAAGAGACAACCCTTCCTCCAAACTCCAGCCAGAGGCCAGATTTCAAATCCCACTTGCAGGACCTTAGCAGGTCCCTTGTAGGAGCAGACTGGTACACCCAGCACAGCCGGGTGCAGTGGACAAGCCTCGCTGGGCCTGTCTGATCCAGGGCCCTTTTGCATCTATGGTCACTGACCCCAAATCCTACACGAAGAAGGATGCTTGTGGTGCCCAAGGTTTTCAACCCATAGTAGGAAGAAGAGAGGGACCTGGAGTCAGTCTTCCCCCCACAGGGATAAAGTGCTATAAACTCCTCCAAGAAACCACCTTCCCTTATAGCTATATTAATGCTGGAGACTCGGGCTCAATGCTAAAGCAGCACTCATTCTCTCTCTTTTTATTTGTTATGTATTTACACACATTAGGGATGAACTCTGACCATTACACAAATGTCAATTCTTGGAGTTTAACCAACGAGATAAAAATATTTATCTCCAGAGGTCAGCCCAGTGGCGTACTGGTTAAAGTTTGGCACGTTCTGCCTTGGCGGCCCAAGTTCACTGGTTCGGATTCTGGGCACTGACGGACACCAATCATCTAGCCATGTTGTGGCAGCGTCCCACATACAAAATAGAGGAAGATTGGCACCGATGGTAGGTCAGGGCCAATCTCCCTCAAGCAAAAAGAGGAAGATTAGCAACAGGTGTTATCTCAGGGCCAGTCTTTCTCACCAAAAAAATAAATAAATAAAAATAATTATCTTCAGGGGCTAGTCCCGGGGCCGAGTGGTTAAGTTCACGTGCTCTACTTTGGAGGCCCAGAGTTTCACCAGTTCAGATCCTGGGAGCGGACATGGCACTGCTGATCAGGCCATGCTGAGGCGGCATCCCACATGCCATAACTAGAAGGACCTACAACTAAAGAAAATATACAACTATGTACGGGGGAGGGCTTTGGGGAGAAAAAGGATAAATAAAATCTTTTTAAAAAAACCAATTATCTCTGTACCTAGGTCAACTCTCTTCTCTTCATTTGTACAGTTCACAAGAACACTTAACCAAAGGTGACTGATGCTGACTGCAGTGGACCCTGGTATATGTTGCGCAGATCACTAGCTGCCTCTTTGATGAAAGTGCCTCTACCAAGGTCACACCCCTACGCGAGTGGTCCCCATTAGATGACTCATCTATGAGGTGAGGCAATAAGATCCAGTCATTTCAGCCCAACTTGAGACAACTCTGACACATTCTTTTAGCTCCAGAGCTCCCCATGTGGTCAGTGAGGCTGCTATTAGTCCTACATTGCATCTCAACTCCTCTCTGCACATGGCCTGCTTCCTTTCCTACTTCCACATGTTTCAACAGTGTTGATCCCACGTTCACTCCCCAATAAACATCCTGCCTGCTACACTCTGTCTCAGATTCGGCCTCCAAGAGACCCAACCTGTAACACTGACCATGGCCCCATGTCATCAACTTATCACCTTGTCTAGGAGGAGAACAGTACCCAGAAGTATAAGGCCATAGGATCAAAATCCAGGTGAGGGGCCAGTCCTGTGGCCTAGTGGTTAAGTTCATGTGCTCTGCTTCGGCGGCCCAGGGTTTCACCAGTTTGAATCCTGGGTATGGACATGGCACTGCTCATCAAGCCATGCTGAGGCGGCATCCCACATGCCACGACTAGAAGGACCCACAACTAAAAATACACAACTATGTACCAGGAAGCTTTGGGAATAAAAAGAAATAATAAAATCTTTAAAAAAAACCCAACCAGGTGAATCATTAATTTCACATAAAGGAAAGCCTTATTCAAGGAACAGAGACGGAAACCCCATTCACAGAAGGATGGCTCTCCTCAAACCATCTCCTCACAAAGGGGGACACACATCTCTTGCAGGCAGTGGGTCAGGACCATCATGTTCATATGCACAGAGGCAGGAGGGCCACATGAAGTGTTGGGAAATACAGGGAAAATAAATGCAACCTTTGACTTCTAAGAATTATGCACACATAAAAATGTAATTCATAGAAAAACAAAGTTGGGGGGAACCCTAGGAAGAGCAAAATATGTAAAATTTGATGGTATCAAAGAATATTTCCACAAGGGTCTTATTCACACCCCATTCTCTGGTCCCAACACCATCTTCACCTAAGGAGTATTTTCAGCTTGTTCAATTGTTTTGATGTAAAGATTGTCCACACCTTGGGCATACTGCATTTGTATGGTGGGAGGGGAGGAGCTGACATCCCCCTTCGCAGGTTCACATGTTCAGCTACAACAGGTGAGGACAGGGCACTAGACCAACAGACTCACTTTCCCTGGGACTCTGCGATTACCTCTGACTTTAAGCAAGCCATTTTGACCATTTTCTGACTTAGATTCCAAATATGGGACTACTGGACAAAATACCTCAAAGCTCCTCCAGCTATAGGATTCTATATTCCTTAAATATTAGCAAAAGCTAAATTTTTGGAAAATGAAAACATTTACGTAATAATTTAACTTAAATCTGTTTTTATGGCGTCACGGAATCCCCCAAAACTCAAATAATTACTACCAAATTTATGTGAAATATAGATTCAGAAACTGCATAGTTAGAAAGTTTTTTGCATATGATGGAAATACACCCTCACAAAGAATAAATGTCCAGTTGAGTGGCATGGACGCCAGTGGTGACGTAGAAGTCAAGTTGAACAAGCTCTGAATTACCAACGCTCTCTTCCCATCGTCTAGTATCAGAATCTGAAGTCACTGCTGCCATCTTGTTTGCTACATGTGCTTGCGGTCATCATCTGAGTGCTGAGATTTAACGGAATGTGTCCACAGGGTTTTCATGAACACCTGTGAACTGAACTGTCTAAAAATATGTCATTGAGGAGGCCAGGGTTTACGGAAAGAAATTCCATAGCCAACAGACCCTTTCCTTCACCTAGTGGATCGTGTGGATGAAGACGCAAGGGTGAATGTGGAGGTAGTGTAAACTGATCCACTGTTCCACAAGGATAAGCTGGCAATATGTAACAGAAGTTTCAAACATATTTCTACTCAAGGCTGAACAATTAACTTCTAGAAATGTACCTCCAGGCAATAACCCAACACCAGTATCCACCATCGTATTGCTTTTAATAATGGGAAACAACGGAAGCAACCCAAATCTTTTACAATAAAAAATTGTTTAAACTATGGTACTACTATAAAATCGAATACTGTACTGAAAATACCACAGACAATTTTTTTGAGCGAAATGGAAAAAGGTTCATAATATTCAACTTGATGAGAAAAATCAGGTACAGGACAATGCAAATAATAAGAAATAATTTTGTGTAACTATACACATACACACAGAAATAGGTGAATCTAAAATGTATGGAAGGATATAGAAGTATAATATCTGGGGAGTTGTATACTGTGTATTTACCCCCTTTTTGTTCCATTTATTTTTTCAAATTTTACTTCAATTATTATGAATTATTGTTTAAATAATTTAGTAAATATTTTTAATGACAGAGTCATGAGCATTAAGCTCTCATTCAAAATGAGATCTTCAAAGCCACAACTGAGACTATGAAATTAGCCAGTGTGAAATTATCAGAATATCATCAACATGAGAAAGCCCAAGATTTTCAAGTGGCAGTTACTTTGAATTTTTTTTTACTAGACAATCCTCTAAAGTGTATTCCTTAACTCTTCCCAGAGTCTGTCCTGACACTGATCTGAGTTCCAGTTTTATAACAGGCAATATACACACACACACACACACACACACACACACACACAGCAGAAATAGCCCCAAATCATAACAGTGGTTATCTCATTTTATATTGTCTTTATTTCTATACTAAGTATATATTACTGTTATAATCAGAAAAGAATAATAAAACTATTTTCATTTAAAATATCCCTTTCCTATGCTATCAGAAGATATTAGTGATGAGATTAAACATTTGTCTCCTGTTTTCCTATATTTCCCAAATTTCCCAAAATAAGCATATACTACTTTCATAATAAAAAAGTTAGAAATACACAAACACATGGTTCTAAGTTTCAAAGTTTGACCAAAATTTTGAAGCTCTTGGAAGAATTATTTCAATAATAATTGGAACTTGGGGTGGTGTGTTGGTTGTTGCTGTTGTTAACTACTGGAAATAGGAAACTTAGTATGCAGATGTCACCAAACAGGGTCTACTGTCCACCTGCATGGAGGGCTCATGATCCAAACAGAATTTCAACAGTCCAAGAAACCGACACCACCACCATCACCCCCAGCTTTATTAACCATCATCATTCTCGTAGACCTTTCATTTAATGCTATACCACAAACACCTCTTAATTTTCCTAAAAAGGCAGAAACATTTTAAAAGCTAGACATTCGGCATTTTTGCATCCTTAGCAAAAGCTTTGTTCAATCTTTACAAAGTCATTGGACTCTGACGGTGTCACATCAAAACACTCTTAAAAGATGGTGCACAATGTTAAGTAACTGAATGTACTAGAGAAAAAGCTTTAAACAGAGATAATTCATTTTATTAGATTAAAAAACGTTCCCTGAGGCCTGCTTTGCCTCTAGGAACCATGCTGTGACACAATTAACTGTCTCCTCTAAAATGTCACTTAATGGTATTTTTAAAAAGAAGAAAGAAAAATATAAGAACCCTCTATGTCTTGAGTTGAAAACTGTCTTCCTAAAAAGAATGTATTTTTTTAAATAAGAACACAATCATTTTTAAAGCACTGCCATATAAGCTATTTCTTCTAAATTTTGGCTATTTAAACAAAGTATCAGAAATTTGGTACATCACAGCACATTCCAGCTTATCTTTGTAAAATCTGACATACGCTCTAAATTCCAAAAATGTCAAAGCAAGTCAACTGGATGGCCTTTTTCAGATTAATTTATTCTCATTTACCACCATTGACTGGGTATTTATAATGATAAAACGATATATCCGTTTCCAAGAATGCGATGGCATCAAATGATTTAGAACTTCCTCTCATCGTAGGTAACTGAGTTCTAGCTACCTGGCCACTGCAGATTCTTCTTACAATTCTCCCTCGCTCAGATGCCCCGGCTCACCTGCCTTCTTCCTAAGCCCTCTTCACCTCTGTTCATTCCACCTGTTCTGTTGGCTCCCAGTTGAAGTGTTGCATCTTCAAGGAAGCCCTCTCTGACCGCCCAGGTTTGACCCACTCCCCCTCCTCTCCTCTCATGGCTCAGAGCTCCCTGTGCCCTCCCTTTTCAGCACATCTCACAGCTTGTCACTACAGGACTTTTCTTTTTTTTTTTGGTAAGGAAGATTCACTCTGAGCTAAGATATGTTGCCAATCTTCCTCTCTTTTTTTTTCTTGAGGAAGATTAGCTGTGAACTAACATCTGTGCCAATCTTCCTCTATTTTGTATGCCACTACAGCATGGCTGATGAGTGGTATAGGTCTGCACCTGGGATCCTAACCCATGAACGTGGGCTACCAAAGCACACCAAACTTAACCACTAGGCCATGGGGTCAACTCCTAAGGGCCTTATTTTTAATTAACGCCCTGTTCCCACTCTAGGCAGGAAGTTCCTTGGAAGCAGGGACTGTGTATTTTACTGACCATTAAATCCCCAAAGCCTAGCACAGTGACAGCTATAGAAAAGCTACTCTATTAATTTTTTTGACTGATTTTGATTGAACAAACTTCATTCCAAAAAGAATTTCCATGTCGTAAACACACTTTTAGTCAAATACATATCTTTGTCTCTGTTTCAATGCCAACTCAAATAGTGCTTTCTGGAACACCTCTCATCCACCATTTTATATCACCTGACCCCAGCTTTATGCTTTTTCAAACCACTTTTCACTCTGACACACATTGATCTGCTTGCTGTCTGTCTACACCACCAGCATGTAAATTCCATGAGAGCATGATTTTGTCTGCCTTGTTCTTTGCTGTATTCCAAGCATCCAGAACATTTTCTGGATCATGGTAGGCACTGAATATAGATTTGCTGAATGAATGAATGAATGTGCTGAATATGCAGAGAAAGCTACACAGCAGAATCCCACTTACATATCCTGATTTCTACTTTCTGATAACCTCTGCTCATCTATTGCTAGCCTTTCATCAAGGTAAAAGATGTATTTCCATTTTCCTTTCTGTTTTCCAAATGCAAGCTCCTCTGACATCAGGACTATTTCAGTTAGTATATAAAAACAAGTACCCTGCTAGAAACTGTGTCCAAAACAGTCCAAGATGCCAGAACAAATTCATTCCTTTCAACATTTCCAGGGCAACAGCAAACCCAAGATGACCTTCTGGTTCCCTTTTGCCAAAATGCATTATAACCTTGCTCAAATAAACGCTCACCAGAAGCAGCTGAGCTCACCATATACATGGAATTTAAATAACACATTTCCTATCTGGAAGTATATTGTCTACAATTTAAGTAATCTGATTTTGTCAATAAATTTTAAGTTTAACAAAATCAAGCTAACCAAGAGCTATTTTAAATTTAGTTTGTTCTTCACTTTTAAAGGGTGAATTTTATGGTATGTGAAGGATATTCCAATTAAAAAAAAACACTTGAGGAATATTCTACAAAATACATGATCAGTACTTCTTAAAACTGTGAAGGTCATCAAAAATGTGGAAAGTCTGGAGCCAGCCCTGATGGCCTAGTGGTTAAAGTTTGGTGCTCTCACCACTTCGGTGGCCCGGGTTCATTTCCCGGTCGTGGAACCACACCACTCCTCTGTCAGTTGCTATGCTGTGGCGGAGGCTTGCATAGAAGAACCAGAAGGACTTAGAACCAGGATATACAACCATGCACTTGGGGGCTTTGGGGAGAAAAAGAAAACAAACAAGGAAAGTCTGATAAACTGTCACAGTCAACATGAGCCCAAAATGACGAAATAAATGTGCTATCCTGCATGGGATTCTGGAACAGAAAAAAAAAAATTAAGGAAAAATTGAGGAAATCTGAATAAAGTATGGGATCTAGTTGGTAATAATGTCTCAGCACTGGTTCATTAATCATGACAAACTTACCATAAAATGTTAATAAACAGGTAAAATGGTGTTGGTCATATGGGAATTCTCTGTACTGTAGTTGCAATAATTCTAGAAATCTAAAACTGTCTTAAAGTAAAAAGTTATAAAGAAAAAATGTTTTAGTTTCCTTTTGTATTTTAAATGTAGGTGTTTAATACTTCCAATAACCCTGAAGCCCCACCAATAAAATCTTAGGCTTCATCTCAAGAAGCCTTCCTTTCTCGGGCAGTTTTCAAACCAAGGCAATTAAGTTCAATAAATTTCACATCTACCATAGGCCTAGCTCTGGGGTAGGTTTATAGTGAATACAAAGATGATTATGACAAAGTCCATGCTTTCCTAAAAAGATGAATGCAACACTCAAATAACGAACCCCAATGCAGCATCTCTGTGGAATAATAGCTAACATGGGCTGGGCATTGTTCTAAGCATTTTTCATGGAATAACTCTTAACGCTCTCAATGACCCTATGAGGTAGGTATGATACTAGAGCACCTAGATACTAGAGCGCCCTAGAGCAATGAGGTGACTCTTCCAAGGATGCAGAGACAGAGCCGGCCTTGAACCTGGGGAGTTTAGTGAATCACTGGGACTTCCCACCACTACACCAGACAGCCTTCTTGGAGCACCCTGAGATTCATATCTCCACACTTGGAAAGTTTCTGCAGATGGGGCAACATTTGAGGTGGAACTTAAATGGCCAGCAGGATTGTTAAAAAGGTTAGAAGGACAGGGTATAGAGAAGGGACAGAAGAGACAATGGTATACAGGGGCAAGAGAGCCTGCTGATGGCTGTTGGCTTGCCTAAAGTTGAGAGAACCTGGACTGGAGGCAGACAGCGCCCTAAACACTTTACAGATAACATCTCACCGAATCCTCAC
Organism: Equus quagga; assembly: GCF_021613505.1. Classification (NCBI taxonomy): domain Eukaryota; kingdom Metazoa; phylum Chordata; class Mammalia; order Perissodactyla; family Equidae; genus Equus; species Equus quagga. Next base: position 16,055,648 of record NC_060278.1, read on the forward strand.
AGCTCCACAGTGTGTGGGACGATATTGGTACCCGTATCTTACAGATGAGAAAAGGGAGGCTGGAAAGTTACTTCCACCACCAAATAATACTTAGCTGTAAAACAAGGACTCAAACACAGGTCCGTCCAAATGCACAGTCTCTCAACCACATTGCTCCCCTCCCTCTTATTAATGAAAAAACAACAGGATGCTACAATTCTATTTGCAAGTTTCCTCAACACTATATATGTGTGTGATGATTACATATACATGAGTGTGTGTGAGTAAGAGACTGAGATAAAAGGATTTATTTAGAAAGACCCCAAGATAATTATAATGCTTATAACTTTGGGTGGAGAGAATTATGAGTGATTTTTCTTTTCCTATTGAAATTTTTTCCTACTTTTTTTCACATTTTCTATTATAAGCACGTGTTACTTTTATGCTTAGAAAATAAACAATATAGCAAATTATGATTGAACTCACTGACAGTTTAAATTATGTTGCTATAAATATCTTATTTTTGACTTTTTAATATTTTTCCCTCTTCTACCTAACTTTCAAATATGATGGACAGGCATCCCAGACACAGATGGGTGAAGGGAGGCAGCCCACAGCCTGCTCAGGGAGGTGTGTTCCCCCAGTCTTCCAGTGGAGCCCTACCAGCCTTCTATTCTCTGTCATCCCCACAAATCTACTCTTTTTTTTTTGAGGAAGATTAGCCCTGAGCTAACATCTGTGCCCATCTTCCTCTACTTCATATGTGGGACACCTGCCACAGCATAGCTTGATAAGCAGGGCCATGTCTGCACCCGGGATCCGAACCGGCGAACCCCGGGCCGCCAAAGCGGAACGTGCAAACTTAACTGCTGGGCCACTGGGCCGGCCCCAAATCTACTCTTTGATACTAAAATCAGCCTGCACAACAGAGGCAAGCAGAGAGCTCTGAGAATGCCCACAGGCATCACTAGATGTTCTGGGACCCATTCAAAACTCTTACTACGGGCCATTAAAAAAAAAAAATGGCAAAAAAGTGCTAGGTATAGGTTATTTTCTCTGAAGGGTGAAGCTTAGCCAAGTTCTGTCAGCAAAGGTACCAAGTGCCAAAAAGGTAACGAGGTTTAACCAAAGCTATGGGCTTACATCTACTCGCTATCAAGATTAAGCTTAGAGACGGCGAGAATTTCTGAAAGTCTCAGCTTTGTTCTTAGCAGGAGGGAAATTTTATGGGAGAAAGGAGGAGCCTTAGGTGAGGTGAAGGCATTTACGCACATGGAGAGGTTTAGAGGGAAAGATGACCCCGGGACAAGGGATGCCAAAGGCAGAGGATGAAGAAAGGGGAAATGGATCCCAATGACACATTTGATCTCTGTTTTTCATCTTGGCTAAAAGCCTTCATATGGATCCTTGAGGGAAAGAGAGCCTATGCTCCATTTATTTCTATTTCTTTTACTGAGATTTCAGGATTTGATCAGCACCTGCTCCATGCCAGCATTTTCTTATGGTTTACATCATTCCTATTCCTCCTTGCTGCCCTGTGAGGGAAGGACATAATCTTCCCATTTTGCAGGCGAGGAAACTGGAGATCACGGAGATTGACTTTCGTAATATCACCTGACTTGATTGTGACGACAGGACCCAAGACGAAAAGCCAGCCTTATCTGGCCCGAGTTCTTTCTGTTACATCACCCTGCCTGCTCTGTTATCATAACGGGAAGTCATTGGCCTCACTGGAAATATCAATGCCTCTGGTAATCAGAGGAAATTTGAGATAATGCTTACCCACAAAAGGAACTAAAGATTTAATCCAGTGCAACTGACAGCAGTCCCCTCATCTTGGAAGATGCCCCTCATCCTTAGAATGATTCGTCTTCCTGTGTAGACTCTGTCTCAGGCCTTACTGTGTCCCCTATGGTTTCAGAGAAGCCAGAGTGACGTGTCTCGTCACTCCATCCTGCTACATTTCTCTGTCGGCAAAATATAATATTCGTCTTCTCTTTCCAGAGAACACAAGGCAAATGAGGCTAGTAGGTTTCTAAACTAGTCTTATATGGCCTCAGAGCTCTCCCTTGCATAAATACATGCTGATACACTAACTCGGAAGCCAAGAAAAGAAACTATAAATAGCCCTGGTTCCAGCCAGCAGAGGAAGCGGACCCCGTAGTCATGCCAACTTGTACATATAAGCATAAGGATGGAATCTTCAGGACACGTCTTTCTGAAAGGCTAATCTATACCCAATGAGAATACCATGAAGAACAACACCTTTGTCAACAATGAGCTAAAATTCCTTTAACAAAATTATGCAAGTCAGAGAAATGTCAAATTCACAAGTGAGACTCTTAGAGGGGAAATTGAGTTTGGATGACTTGTCTGAATTAAAAGAGTTTTAACATCATTCTTTCGTGTTAAAGTACGTTTTACACATGTCCATGCATGTGTTTACTAATAACCAAAAGAAAATAACCAGTATTCAAGAAGGCATCATACAAAAATTTAAACACCAAACTAAAACATAAACTGTTAAACTAAAACACTTTGAAGAAATCCTTGAGTTCTGTCTTTAAAAATCTACTGATTTCAGCTTCTCTTGACCCACAGATTCCTAAAACATTTAATGAAAAGAGGTAAATACGTACATCTTACTATGGCACATTCAGAATTACTAGATTCCCAAAAAACATATCTGACTGCAAAAACCAAAGTTTTATTCAACAACAATGACCAGGTATGTGATAGACTAAATGGAAAGAAAGTGTGCTGGGGGAAGGGGGGTGCAAAGGAAGACCAGTGTCCTCCGTTCACTGGTCCAGAGCTCATTTCATCCCCACCTGGGGCACAGAGGACCCTTATTAACAGTGTGGGATAAATAGCAACTCCCTACAACAATTTACAAGATAGCAAAGGCGACTACCCTGGCTTTTTATAAGCTCCTTCTCTTTTCAGGTCTTACAATATGATCATCAGGTTTTCTGATATTCTGCTAAAAGGAAGTGGAAAAATGAAAATTATGGGCACTTATTTCACAGTATTTAGTTTACATGGCACTGGAAATGTTCGTAGTCACTCACCTGGTAAAAATTCATTCTTCAGTAGGGCCTAGAAAATTATGACTTGTTTATGTGCATGTCTCAACTGGAACATACAGCTGCCAGAAGGTCTCTCTCTCTCTCTCTCTTTAAAAAGGTAGAGTGAAGAATTCTATGCTGCTCTGTATTTTGGTAATTCCCCACCCCCGCCCCCACCCCTGCAGAGTTTGGCGGTTAAAATACCCAAGGATTCCCCCAGGGATCCATTACCAGTCATCCCCAGTGCCATTTCCCTGTGGCTCAAAGGTTCTCAGAGTTTCAAACAGATTTGCTAATGGTGGCTCCTTCTAAGTCCCTATCCCCATGGCAACACCCAGGGCCAGTCCCTACAAACTTCAGAACAGAATGCAATAAAAGCAGAAACACTGATTCAGATTTCACTGAATTTCTGCTAGCCCTTACATCTAAAAGATATATGCACCCTCACATCCAACAGTCTTACTTTCAACCAAAGATGTTTCTATCATCCCTGCTAAATGAAACAAGAAAAAAGAGGAAAGGACCACCCTCCCCCCAAATCGTTATCTTTTTGTGAACTTATCCTGCCCTAATGAAATAAACAAGAATAAAATGAATGAGAAAAGAAGAGACTGTATTGATCAATCAGATCCTTGAGGACACAACTTCCGTCTGATTAATCTTGGTATGATTTTCCATGTCTCGAGTTTATTTAAATGATGATATACATGTATAAATCAGACGTTTAATAAATGTTTCCTGAATGAGAATGAATTTGACAAGTTCATTACTACTTAAGCTCTAACAAAGACTACTAAGGTATAGTTAATGCTTAAAGTACTATTTTCAATGATTTTAAAGTTACTCTGAAAATCACTGACAGCAAGTATTACGTACATGCACATCAAGGACCGTGTGCACCGGAATTACAAAGATAAAGTCACCATATCTAGAGACTTACTACTTAAAGAGAGAAATGCAGTGAAGTGACATCATCTCTATGTTACCCAAATCCAGCTCTATGTCCTCAGTAACAACCACTAAACAGAGAAGTAGAAGTGCAGTGAGTCTGTGCCCCAAGGGGAATCTGAGATGGGAGACGAGGCACTCTATCCCACAATCACTCTCTTAGTTCCATCCTCACAGGATGGCCACCTTGCCATGTTAGATCCAAGGTTAGCTTCAAAATACATACAATATACCCTAAATACAAGCCACTTTCTGTATACCAGATGTATTTAATACTACATATACCGTACTTTATGAGTGATTTGCAGGACTCTAAAGGGTACTTCTGCTTCTGTATTTTCTCCTTAGTAAATGTCTTTACAACCTAAACCCCAGGAACAATGAGACTGTACTCTGAATGAGCCGTTTTCCCTCAGCCACTATCTGAAATGGAGGGTATGTCCCCCATCCACCTCCATACCCTTTCTCACTCATCTCTATCAAGTTCTGGAATTCTTAACATCACTAATCATCAGGGAAATGCAAATCAAAAGCACAAAGAGATATCACCTCACGTCTGTTAGACTGGCCATTATCAAAAAGATAAGAAATAACAAGTGTCAGTGAGGATGTGGAGAAAAGGGAACTCTCATGAACTGTTGGTGGGAATGCAAACTGGTCCAGCCACTATGGAAAATAGGATGGAGGATCCTCAAAAAGTTAAACATAGGACTACCATATGATCCAGCAATTCCACTGATGGGTATTTATCCAAAGGAAATGAAAACACTAATTTGAAAGATATATGCACCCCTATGTTCACTCCAGCATTATTCACAATAGCCAAGATATGGAAGCAATCTAAATGTCCATCAATAAATGAAAGGATAAAGATGTGGTATATATACATACAATGGAATATGACTCAGCCACAAAAAAGAATGAAATCTTGCCATTTGTGACAACATGGATGGACCTAGAGGGTATTATGCTGAATGAAATAGGTCCGATAGTGAAAGACAAATATCATATGATTTCATTTATATGTGGAATCTAAAAAGCAAAGCAAACAAACAAAACAAAACAAAAACACACTCATAGATACAGAGAACAAACTGGTAGTTGCCAGAGGGGAGGGATGTGGAGAGATGGGTGAAATAGGTAAAGGGGATTAAGAGGTACAAACTTCCAGTTATAAAATAAATAAGTCACAAGGATGTAATGTACGGCACAGGGACTACAGTCAATAATATTGTAATAACTTTATATGGTGACAGACGGTAAGTAGACTTACTGTGGTGATCTTTTCAAAATGTACAAAAATATTGAATCACTATGTTGTACACCTAAAATTAATATATTATAGTATGTCAATTATACTTCAATAAAAAAAAGTTCTGGAATTCTTTACTCCTAACCAGAATTCCCACTCCTCCCCTACTTATTTTCTCTCCTTTTCCCCTTACTTTCTCGATCTTCCTTGAAACTCTAGGCCACAGTGAACAAATTTCCCCACATCCTTCACCTCTTAAGCTGAAATGCGCTCAGCCTTCTCTGAGTTATGGGGGCTCGTAGGGTACCAGCTCCACTGCAGCCCTCTCCAATGGGGGTTATATTTCCAGACCATTTCGTCTCCAGAGTCTCAATTCCAAATCCTTCATTTGGCATTCTAGCTCTCTACTGTTTCTTTCAATGCATCTTTCTAAATTTGCCTGCCACTAATTCTTAATGTTCTCTGAACACGAGGCAAAATATTACTCACTGTTCTCCTACAGGAATCATGCTTTTCCTCCTTCCACATCTTTGTTACCCTTGTCCCTACTCTGAGAACGCTCTTCCTTCCAATCGTTGGAGGCTCACATTTAATTTTTCCTGCAACCCTCTCATAAGAACACAGTCTTCCAACACTAAACTCCTACAGGACTTTCTCTATTCTCCATTTAAGACATTTCCACTTTCTTCTATTAAACTCATTTTGTGTATATATTAGCTTCTCTTGAAAACTGTAAGCTTCTAGGGGTCAGAGACCATATCAGGCAATATTCTCTGTTGTGTATTGGGCAGGGGGTTATTGTCAATAACTCCCCACAAGAACTGATGCTTTCCCTCTCCTTATCCTGTTTGTACAAAGCCAAATATACACATACTCATAGGGTCGTTTAGTAAACACTGTGATCGTGAATTGCAGTGCACAATTTTCCTTGACATACTAGAAATGACTCTGATGAAGACATAAAAGCTGTTCTCCTCTATAACGGGCTGAATTCAGTATTCAATCCAGTCTTCACACTCTGGAAGTGTCTGTTGCAAATACAACTGCAAGAACTCCCCCACCCGCCCTGGGTTTCTACTACAGTGTGCTTTCTCTCTACTGGACACCAGAGGAACTCAGAGGGGACGTTTTGAATTTAAAAAGCAAGAAGAATGAAGCCCCCCCCATCTCCTGGCAGTGGCTCTGTGTATGTGCATGTATGTGTACTTGTGTGGTGTGTGTGGTTGTGTGGTGTGTGTGTGTGTGAGCGCACGCGTAGAGATTGCTGAAGACTTAGCAAATAGGAACCTGTTAATTTAACTAAACGAATGTTCCTCAAAAAAATTTTGTTCCTAATGTTGATTTAATATTTCAATAATTCTCACTTGTTCGTTACATATACTAGTTTTATTCTGACCCAATAAGCACACCCTTTGACTTGCGTCCATTTTGTTTATTTAATATGCAATGAAGTAAGCCAGGAGAGGTAAGGTGACCACCTATGTGTTTGACGGGGCATAGCTTTCTTTTCCAGTTTCTGCTACTTCTTGAAGACTTTTACTCAAAGGCGACCCCTCAGCACCAAACTAGCACAATGTGGAAAATGACGGCAGCAATGACTGTCTGAATTTTCAATAGGTTTTTCAAACAACGTTGTGCAAATTTTGACACTGACCAACAAAATTACATTGTGTTTAATATTAAGAAACACGGAGAACCCCAAGATTCTACAGGTTCGTTTAAAATGATTTAAAAACAAGACTCTATAGTGAGGTAAATTCTTATCAGTCAATAAAATCGTTTTATCAATCTCTAATTGAAGGTGGCTAATAAAACAGGTTTAAAGGTTATTTTATGTGTTATATATTAATATTTTACAGTCGTGTGTCACTTAACAATGGGGATACATTCTGAGAAATGTGTCCTTAGGCGATTTCGTCATTGTGCGAACATCATAGAGTGCACTTACACAAATCTAGACAGTATAGCCTACTACACACCTAGGCTACATGGTACTAATCTTACAGGACCACTGTCGTATACGTGGTCTGTTGTTGACCAACACATCATTATGTGGCACATAGCTGTATTTATAAATAATGTCATTGATGCTATGACATTTTACTTCTGATTTGTGTTTCTAAATTAACACTTTTATTTTTGAAGTCTTGAAACTAAAGTGAAAAGTCTCAATTCTTTAAAATGAATTTGTTTTTTAAATAAATATATATATATATTTTTTTTGGTGAAGAAGATTAGCCCTGAGCTAACATCTGTGCCAATCTTCCTCTATTTTATATGTGGGACACTGCCACAGCATGGCTTGATGAGCAGTGTGTGGGTCTGCGCCTGGGATCCGAACCTGTGAACCCAAGGCTACCAAAGCGCAGCATGCAAACTTAACCACTACGCCACCAAGCCAGCCCCTCCATAAGTTTCTGTTACTAGATTTTTACTAATAAAATACTCATTTAATAAAGGCCATCTGAGACTCACCAGCTTCAACTTTCTGTTGGCATACTACCCCCACTACCACCAGTTCCCCCTTAGCTTACTAATTTGCAAGGATATTTGTGGTACTTTTATAGAAATATAAAATCTAAACATTTAAAAGTCTCAGTGAATTGCCAAGCATTTTAGAAACCAAAAAAAATATATATAACAAGACACAGCCCTACCACTGGATACAAATTTCTTAATATCAACAAAACACACGATGTCCTTGCTTTTCAGATTAAGAAAACACGTTACATTTAACAGTTGAAAACATGTCTCCCCATATTCAGAACCCTCAATGATTCATTATATAATGATAATTCCAAAGGCAGAAAATCTTCAACAGTAAAATTGATATTATAAGGAACCCTAAACCCCCCCAAAAAAGTCAAAACCCAACTCAAAGTTCCTATGGCTGAGAGCTCTTAGGAACTTCTTTCTTAACATGTTCCAGAATCTTTCAACCACAAATACATCTCTCATCTGTGGGTATCCTGTAAGGATATGCACTGGCCTAAAATAAGCCGCTGGCCTGAATGTTTTATTAGCACCCTTCAAGCCAATATTAACAGAGTTTACCAGGTACCAGGCAGGATGCTAATGTAAACCATAGTATTTGATGAATTATCTTCCTTCATCTGCAGCACCTCTTTCTTTTCTCACAATACCTTTATAAGGCCTTATTATTTTCCTCACTTGGAGATGAACTGAAACTCACAAGGGTTCAGTAACTTGCCCAAAGTCAGACAAAAGAGAGTTTGGAAGCATTGACTTGAACTGAGGCAGTCTGACTCCGGAGTCTGTGCTCATAATGGCTAGGCAATTCTGCCGCTAAATGACAAACATCAACACGCTTGTTTTACACTTGTCGATTAAGTAAGACACACAATGAAGACAGGCTTTTAGCAGTGAATGCTGATGACACTAACATTAAAATAAAACCTTCTTAGCAAAGACAACCTGGTGTGGTGCAGTGGGCACAGAACACCAGGTTTAAATCCTGCCTCTGCCATTTCCTAGCTCTGAGACCTTGGGCCGAATTTCTTTGAGTTTCTATTTCTAGACCCTCAGAAGATACCGTATCATTAGAAAGAAATGATTTATGAAAAAATGCATGGAAAACCAGAAAGCACAACGTGAGTGGAATCTAAGGGCAACAGTGAAGACTGGAGATAAGAGAAAAGCATTTTCAATCAACTACTCAGATGGAAGCACTAGCTCTTCATCCCTTTGGAAGATGTCGGTCTTGAAATTCCCCAGGATCATGGACCTTTACCCTCCCACCTTGCTCTACCCTTCATCTAGATATATGACTAAAGTGAGGATTCATTACTTCATGGGGAAGACACAGGATATGATACAGGACACACAGTATCTAGGAAGTATCTTCTTTCCTCTGCACATTAGCTGGGGGGCAAACAGACTCTTGGATAAGCATCATGTATACCAGAAGTCAGCTATTCCCACTGATAATTGGCTTGCCCAGTATCTTTTTGACTTCTGGTAACAACTCCCACCCTCTTTCCTTGGTTGAACTACACTTCTTCTACACTAACCATGCTATCTGCCCACCCCAGTGCACACACATTTGATCCAATCTGGTCCATCATAGTATTTCATCAATCTGGACCATCATAGTACTTCATCAATCTGGACCATCATAGTACTTCATCAATCTGGTCCATCATAGTACTTCATCCTTGTCCACAGAGATTGGTCCAAAAGGTGGTGCATGAACTAAGCTGGTCAACTAAGAGTCCTTCTCTGGTTCTCTGCACGGGAATTAGGAAGAGCGAAGAGGGAAAAACAGCTTTTTATTCTCTGTTATCAAAGCTGGCAAGAAGGGAGCCTGGAGCTTCTAATTCCCATGAGGAACTCTTGTCTGTGCTGAGAGAATCAAATACCTATGCAGGGAGAACAGTCCTGCCAGCATCCTGTCATCTCCAGGAACATCCACACCTTTTACAGTTTGGTGTGGCAACAAATCTCCTTCTGCTTATGTGAGTTTGACATGGGATTCCAACACTCACAACCAAAAAATCCTAACTTGTCACAACCCCTTTCTAAAGGACAAGCCTTACATTTCCTGGTTGAAGAAAGTGAAACATGGGCCAGAAAAACCCTAACACCTGGCAGATGACAGGGCTGGAGGTCCTAACAGGTCTACCCAATTCTACTTGCAAAAATTTCCTGTCGTGCTAATTATAATGGATCATTATTATTACAAAGGTCTGAAAGCAGGAACAAAAATTTGTTCTTGATGTGTGCCAAGCGTATTTTTAATGACAAAGCCAGCAGTACCAAATATAATGGCAAAGCCAGGAGTACCAAATATAACACAGTACCAAATATTGCCCACCTCACAAATCGGCAAATGGATCTTCCTTTCCACCGAAATAAGATTCCATGAAAAGTTATCATTATTCCTCTAAAACTGCAATCTAAGTCTTAATACGTTAATTTCTCCCAATTAGTAAGATTCTCAAACATCTCATTAAATTCCCCTAAGATGTCTAGTGTTGTGGTAAAAACTGACAATACTATACTCAAGCTAAATAAAGAAATATCATTGTCAAGAACATGACTAACTGGTTTCTAAACCAGTCTAATTTTCTGTTCTCCCTCTAGCACATCAGTGCTGCCCAAATGTTATTAAGACCATAATGATTAGATTTAGCTAGTCTTGTCTCCACAAGACCTTTTTCAAAACACATATCTAACACACACATACATGCTAGTTTTAGACAGACAACTTGGGGTCGTTTTATCACAAAGACTAAGATCTGATCACTTACAAAATATAGAGGCAGCACACGTGGCCATGAACACATATTCCTATATAGATATATTTACACATATATTCCCAGGAAGATATACTTGACAGACTCACTCATCCCCATTAAGAATCCATTTACTACTAGATAGAAAAGGACGCAGTACAGTCTGAAGAAGGTTTGAGGGGCTTCAGCGATTTCTTATTCCACCTGTACCTGGGGTAGGGGTTTTCCTAACCATCCTTGGGAATCAGAGCTCACAGGTTGACAGGCGTCCTTCACTCTCTACTGTGGACCTCAGCTCTTTTCTCACTATCTTACATCCACTCACTCTTCCTCTGGGAGCAGTCCTCTGATATTTCCCCTGTGAAGACATCATTTTTCTCACTCTTAGTCCATCTGCCTTATGGAGAAATGACTTTTCTCCTAGCTTGAGAATCAGCACAAGGCTTAGGTCTGGCACATCAGTGGATCACAGCCAGCCAGCTTGAGTGATCAGTTCATGGCTGTGAAGTGATTCATTTAGACTCAATGAGATGTAATGCAACATGAACTTGGAAGGAGGTAAGCCTAAAGCCACTGGGAACCTTCTTGCCACCACCCAGAGCTGAGAATGAAGCAAACATGGGAGACAGCAGAGGCAAAGAAACCAGGTGTCCAATGACATATGAGCCATTCCAGTCACTGACACCTGAGCCTTACAATGAATTGAGCCCCCAAATTTCCTTTCTCCTTAATCCAGCCTGAGTCACATCTGCAATCTCCTACAACAGAGAATTCTAACTGATGGCCTCTGCTGCTTTTATTTTTTTTTAAGAAGGTCAGCATAGGGAAACTGTTCCATAATTATAAGTAATAAGTAAGGAGACAAACACTGTGATCTGAGAAGTAAAATTTTCCGATGAAAAAGTAATATACTCTACATAGTATGAAATATCCACTTTATAAAATATAAACATTTGAGCAAAAGCTTAAAATTGATTGAGCAAACTACTCTAAATTAAAGTTAAACTCAATCAGAGGGCTTTATTCGAAGGGCAATATTTTTACCATACCATCATGCTTTCTTTCACTCATTCTGTACATTTTATTTCAAAATGTAAAGAGCTCTGGGGAGTGGAATCATGGGTAATCTTCATTTTATGAATTATTTTTACCCGAACATATATTAATTTTATAACCAAAAAAACTAATTTCAAACATAAAACAATGATAACAGCACATATTTTAAGTGGAGTCACCTGATAAACATGTAGCTGTCCTCTTGGACAAAAGAGCTGCTCATTGCAGACAAGATTTTTCTAGCTCTACCAACCCACAGCCATACTCTCTGTGCCTGACCATCTTTCAACTAAACTTATTTTTTTGAATACGTGTCCAATATATCAAACAAGAAGAATCGGTTTCTTTTATTAAATTACCACCAACTTAAAAGTATTATCACTCCTGATTTTCTTTGAAATTCTATGCTATTGCAGCTATTATTGATATAATAAGGTTATTTAGGGTAGTCTGGCTATCTAGACACCATTTATTATATATACTTAAGATGGGGATTAAAAAGAACAAAACAGAAGCAAGTAGTTGTTTTTAAAATTTCTTGGCTGTGAATAGACCGTAGAGAAGAAAGAGGTCTCTGATTAAGCAGATTTTATAAGATCTTTGTAGGGCAGCATAAGCCCCAACCAAATTAACATCATTGGCCCATGTGAAGGTGCCATGGTTAAAATCATTCACCAGGAGATTCTACTGGGGGAAAATAATACAGTTGCTTTCAAAATGGATTTCTATAGTCCAACTAATTTTCCACTAAATCACCTAGATTAATCTTCCACAGTGACACAGCACCAGAAGAGGACAGCACGTTGGTAAAAAGAACTTGGAGCTTGTGATCAAACGTTTGAGCGAAACATGGAAAACTGAATGGACAAAATGGATCTTTTAGCTCCTGAGGTCAGAGAATGAAGTAAAAAGGCAGTGTCAAGTGATTGATGTATTCTAAATATAGCTTCAGGAAACAACAAAAGGGGTGGGTGGGAAGGACTCAAACCCAGAATAACATATCATCAAGAAATCACCTTTTTGCTGAATGAAGGTCCTTTTATGTAAGACATTTTGCTCAAAATCCATTTCTAGGAAAAATATCACAATTATCCGTTGATAAGGATTCCCCTAGTAGCTGGTTTATTCAGCAACAGTGCCTCTCAGCCTGATCACCAGCCTCTTGAGTTTTCTTTTGCAAGAAAACAAACAAATCCAAACAAACAATAAAAAAAAAAAAAAAAAACAGCTACATGGATACGGAATGTCCGCATGATTACTTCTTAGTCGTGGAGGTATCAGAAGTGGTTTCTCCAGAATTTCCACACCAAAGGGATTAGAGGCAACAAACCGCATGGAATAGGGTGTGTGTGTGTCCTGGAAGGACTTGTTGACAAGCTTCATTTACTTGGAAAGTCTCAGTTTTCACTCAGGTCTTACATTTGTTTGATATGATACCTGTCTTAAAGTTGCATTCACCTAGCAAATGTTCTGTCTTCCCTTAGATTATAGATGTTTGAGATGAGGGAGATCATGAACAAGTTGAACTACTTCCCCCACCAGCTACCCTGCTGTGCCATTCTGTATTACTATCCTTGCTTTCCAGAGGAGCCCAGGGTTCCTGTAACTTGACCAGGTCACGCAGGTACTGAGCAGTAGAGCCTCAAATAGAATAAATACTATTTTCCACAGTCAACTCAAGCACCTCTGAGATGAGCTGCAGTGCCGAATAGCCCAATGAAAGAGAAAATACTGGGTGTGTCCACCCACCCTTGCACCACCACCCCCTTTGTACCATTGTTCCTTTATCTTAAGAAACTGAGAACTATTCTATTCTAGACAAATTCATGTTTAAGAACAGGAGGTAGAGGGGTGGGGGGGGGGTTAGCAGGGGTGGGTGGAGGGTTGGCCCCAGGGCTCTAGAGACATTCTAGTTTTATTCTCAATAATTGGGAAGGAAAATGGGAAGGCATTGAGACCTAGAAGTTGCAGAAACCTCAAAGCATTTCCCTGCTCTGCTCTTTTCTTTTCTTCTCTCCTCCACTCTGGAGAAATGCAGGCACCCTCAAAACTTTTGTCCTCTGTGTCACCCTGGACAAGACCTCAGAAGCCAAAAGCATTGGTGCATAAATATCTATCTTGAAAATAATGAGTATCTAATCTCTTAACACATCACCAGGAAGATTTATAAGTTTGGGGATTAAAACAAAGGAACTCCTAAATATATGTGGTATCAATTAATTCAGATTTGAACTGCCTTGATTTTTAAGATTTGTCACTGCTAATTTATAATAGAAATACTTATGATCTTAATAATAATGTTAGATTACATATATAATCCCTGCAGTCATCCAAGAAAGGAAATGTGCATACATTTTATGCAAATATATGTACAGATATAGTCATATATATTATGGATATAGGATCAATTTATATTTAGAGCCTGCTTTGAAAATTATATAACTTTCTCAATAGACCACTTCTGATCTAAAATCTAAAATAAAACACAACATTTTTGACCCAGAAACCTACAACTCTTCGGACCACAGAGATATAAACATCTCTGGTCAATCTAATGTCAGTTTGAAGGGAAATAGAAAGGCAGATGGTGTTTGTTAATAAACGTAGTGTCCTTTAAAATGCTCCACACTAACGGAGAGAGCTATGAACGTCAACCCTTATTTGGTGTTGGTTGAGATGGAGCAGTGCCTTAATAGCTTATTCAGAACCGTTGTACGTGAATAAGGTGTTAGAAAGATGTGTAAACATCTCCCCTGGTATAGAAGTGGTCCTAACAAGGAAAGCCAGATGACATCACAGTTGTACTACATAGGGGACACAGGTGCGGTGACATTGTTCTTCCATGTTTCAATTTCAGACACCTATATTTGTTTGGACTCATCTCCCACCCACACAACCACCAGCCACAGAAGATGGAAGGTGCCATTTTCTCTCTCTCTTCGTGCCTTGGCACAGGATGAGCTTTCTTGGCCTGGCACATCCCTTCCCAATTTCTTCTAGAATATTTCACCTCATCCATCAATATTCAGCTCAGATACAACTCTTTGGTAACATTCTCTCCATCTCCCCATGGTAGAATTAACCAGTCCCTTCTCTCTGAACCCACCGGATTTGGCATTCTCCTCTATTACAGAACTCATAACAATGGATTTTAAAGCTCTAATACATTTACTACTTTAAGATTTTAATCTAGGAATCTTGTTATTTTTATTGAGATATAATTGACATAGCATTGTATTAATTTCAGGTGTAAACATAAAGATAAAGATTTGATATATGTAGATACTGTGAAAAGATTACCACAATAACTTTAGTTAACATCCATCAGCATAAATAGTTACCATTTTCTTCCCTTGTGATGAGAACATTTAAGATCTTTTCTCTTAGCAACTTCCAAATACATAATACGGCATTGTTAACTACGGTCACCACGTTGTACATTACACCCCTAGGACTTACTTATAACTCAAAAGAACCTTATTTTATTCTCTATCTGGCCCAGTGCCTGGCAAAGGTACTTCACATGTTAGTGAACAAGTGAGTAAATGAATGGATGAGTGGATGAGTAAATGAGAAACAGTAAAGAGAACTTGGTATAAATAAAGTCTAGCAGAGTCAGAAAGTACATGTACACTTGGCCTGTTTCCAATGTAAGTTTCATACACACACAAACAAATGATCACAGAAATTGTTTCATAATAAAGTATAGACATCTTCAAATCCTGAAGGGAGTTACTTTTCTGCTTTGAATTAAAGACTAAACACTGACGTGTGGTCCTGAAGCATTTGTGTTTGAAAATCAGGTTACATGCAAACTTTTTTTCTAAATCATTAAGATACAATTTGTTGCACTCATGCTATATATCATATTGTCAGGATGCTGACTCTTCCTGTATTAACAGCAATAGAAACTGTGGAAAACGCTAGTAAAATGGTTTTGACCTTTTTTATAGGAATATTGTAAACACCACCCAAAAGACCATTAGCATGCAGAGCTGTCTAACAAATAGTAAGCAATTCTTCTTCTAAAAGAGGGTAATTAGAGAGGGTAAAGGACAGTGTCTCTTGGTAACCAAATAACCTAATTTTCTCAAACAACTGCTTTCCCACAAACAAATGGCCTGAGGCAGAGAGAGAATGGCTGATTTTCAACTTATATGACCACTAATGACTACTTCTACTCAAAGAATGACGGCTGTTAGTCAGCACCCCTAGTTCAAAGGGGTTTGCACAAATTCACTGAAAAAGCCACAATAGGATATTAAGATAAGCAGCTGTTGGGGGCTGTAAATCCTCTAACCTCCTTCCGCTTGACATCCATGAGGAAAAGCTACTTATACTGTGTTTGTACATAGTTTTATTTTATTTGCTGAAAAAGTCTCAGAATATTTTTTGTCACGCAAAACTCTGTAATAAGGTTGCCAGGAGAAACACCAGCCTCTGCCTCCCAGCTCTGTTCTATAAGGCCCTTTAGCCCTCAAAATGTCCCTGAAAAGGCAGGCAGGATGCTATCTAATGAATCTCTGAGAGGGTGAAATTACTTGTTCTCTACGTTCCTTGAGGGGGCAGACACTCACCAAGCACTCCCCCTTCTAACTCGGTCCTGAAGTCCTGGGCACAGAGCTTCTCTTCTGCCCTTTGTTTTAAGTAGCATCCTACCCACTTCACCCCACCACTTCCTCCTGTCCCAAACTATTTATTTTGAAATTTTTCAAACCTGTAGAAAAATTTAAAGAATGGTACAATTAATACCCACATAACCTTCATTCAGATTCACTAACTGTGAACATCTCTCTTTCTTCATCTATACTCAATACCAAACTCCTGATTCCTTGACAGTGCTGGAGCCCTGCCTGAGGTCAGCTCAGCTCTTGGGACCCAATACTCTGCCCAGTGCCCTGGCTCAGGTGGCTGGACTCTGTGCCTCGCACCCACAGACATGGTCACTGGCTTTGACCTAATGACCCAGAACCACCATGCCACTTTCTCCCAGATTTTGAGCATCACTGTAGTCTAAAGTCTCTCATTGCCCAACACACACCTAAACATTCCCAAGAGTATACTAATAGGATTTAATAAATACTACGTACTTTCAAGTGTATGAACCTGGGCAAATTAACTAACCTATCTAGCCCTCAATTCATCATCTGTTGAATGGGGATAGACACAGCACTCACCTCAGTGAGTTGTGTTAAGGGTTAAATAAAGTGCTTACCAGAGTGGCTGGCACACCATCAGCATTCAGTAAACATTAGCTATTACTATCATCTTTATTCAAACGTTCTTTGACGATGATGGATTTTCCAATTAGCCGACCCATAGATGCTTTTTTTCAAACCTGCCCTCTCCCCAGGATGCCACATTATAACTCATCATGGCACAGAGGCCCTCTGAGATCTGGTGCCCTCCTACACCTCCAACCTCATCTCCCACCCCTCCCGCCAAACACCCTGATGCACAGGCGGACTTACCCTCCCAGAAACACAACGTGCACTTCCATTTTCAACTTTAAATTACTCTTAATTTAATTTTAAATTGTAATTTAAAATGTTTAATTTAAAAGTACTCTTGGGATAAATGTTCAAATGCTTTCTATCCTTATTAGCAGAATAAAGCATCACTTCCTCAGGGCTGACACAGGACTTTCCTTGGCTCCTCTGCTATAACACACAGTTCCTTCAGGTTCACAAATGGTTGTTCATACATCAATAAGTCATGCCTTGGTTTACTACTTCCCTAGTAACGGCTTCCTACCTAATTTTTTCTTTAGGACCCAGTCTGATCCCTTGATCCCTTCCAGGTAATAGTGCTCAATCATGAGTGAGCATTAGAAGACCTCGGGAATTGTTTCCAAATGCACATGTCCAGCTCTCTGATGCTAAAAACACACTTGACTGTCAAGTCTTCAATAGAGATTTCTACTGTATTCCTTAAACACCTTCTGTTTAGTAAAGGAACAGTACTTGAAATAAGACCTTGAAAAGAGTAAATAACGTTCTTCTGTACAATCCCCACCTTGGGGAACCAGTAAGCTTCATCACATAAATCAGCAAGAGGTGACAGATGATCTTTGATTTTTTTTTACTAGTAGCTAATACACAGCAGGGTATTCTGACCCACCATATGGTTTTTCTCCTTGCTACAGCTCTCCTTATAATTGTCAGAGAGAAAGACTAAGTGAGGATCTTAATTTCTCATTCTTCTTGGTAGTAAATGTCTATATGCTTGAAGTAACAACTGTAAGAACTCAACAGACTCAATAATGCGCTGTAAGAAATGCAAGTATAAAAATTATTTTTAAATAGAAGCTCAAATCTTGGTACATACGAAGGCCAATGAATTATCCATATAATTACATTTTAAAATATAGTTCTGTTTTTAAACATGAGAGGGAAAAGGGCCAAAGGAAAACCTAAAAGTCATGAATACATTCTCACACACATACACACATGCATAAATGTTTGTGTGTGTGCATTCATAGCTGTCATGAAGCTAAGCGCAAAGAATCCGTCTATTGTAGACACAAAATAGTTCATACATATTTTAGCCACCAGACAAACTGTGCTAAAGAGTGAACCAGATTCTGGGTCCTACTGATGAATTTAATCTCTAAAAGCCCCAAGGCTTTTAAACATTTCATAAATCTCTGACATGTCCTTAGATACAAGTTATAAAGGTCTTAGGAAGAAATTTTATACTTTGAAGATACTGAATAATCTAAATAAAAGTTCGTAGGGTAAAGAAAATTAAAGTGGGTTCATAATTAAGATATTAGTTGAATTTGTTAGGTTGATTAAAAGAAATACAAGAAGTTATTCCTTTTCTATATGAATCACATTGACACAGTTGAAGGAAGTGCACTTTTTTACTCCTTTAATATTCTAGCAAAAGACTTTTTTCCGTCTTTCTGATATATACTGGCTTTTTGATTCAAAGCTTCTTAGTCTATCTTCATGTGAAACGCTTAAGGAATAAGAAAGCAAAAAATTATTTATGAAGCTAGTTATAACAGAGTCACCATCTGTTATAGATTGAACTGCGTCTCTCCAAAATTCATAAGCTGAAGTCTTAACCCTCAGTACCTTAGAATGTGACTTTATTTGGTGATAGGGTCTTTATAGAGGTAGCTAAATTAAAATGAGATTCGGATGGGACCTAATCCAATATGACTGATGTCCTTATAAAAAGGAGAACATTGTAGACAGACGCGCGACAGAGACAATACCATGTGAACATGAAGATAGCCACCTACAAGCCAAGGAGAGAGGCCTGGGGCAATCCTTCCTTCAGTGCCAATACCTTGATCTCAGACTTGAACCTCCAGAACTGTGAGACAACAAATGTCTGTTGTTTAAACCACCCAGTTTGTGGTACCTCACTACTACAGATCCAGCAAACGAATACATCATCCATGCTATTCTTCTTTCAAATGAAAAGCTTGCTTGTTTGTTTTGGTTGCGGGCACGGTTTAAAAAAAGAAAAAAGAGGTTGGCCATTTTCCAATCTTCAGATGCAGCATGCAGACCAAAGGGAAATCAAGAAATCTTTCCATGGGAGTGAGACAGGAAGAGGAGTAAACGTCAAGGTTATACCGACATGAAAAAGAAGACCCCTGGCTCAGAGAAAATATTATTTTACAAGAGAGAAAAATTGGTGAGGTCACAATGCCCAGACTCTCAGAGAGGATGAAGAGGAGAAAGCTGAGTCAAAGCAAAGTGCCCCTGTCAGAAGTCCAAACAACCAGGATGTCCCCTGGGCTCTCCTGTCACCCGGTGTAAAGAAAGAACGGAAGCTGGAACTTTCTACATATACCGGGGACATAAGGAAATATGAAGGAATGTAAAGCCCTAAGCCAAGATGATTCTCTAAAACCTGATGATGGTTTTGGTGGGAGGATACAGATGGTGAGAGGGTGACAAGGACAGAGACTTCCTGAAGAGCTTGACTACATTTTCCCAATTATGAGTCACTGGAAGATTCTACAAAGGTTCTCCCCTCCTCCTGTGATCATCTTCCTGTTTTTTTCTCTCCTTTATCCTCAAACTCCAAAATAAGCAGATGGTGAAAGGAAGCATGGTAGGATCCGGGGCGGGGATGTGGGGGTTCAGCTTCTTTTCTCCACCTCAGGTCTTTGTAATAAACACACATGCTTGGTCATGAATGTAGAATAAAGATGAGATAAAACTGGAATACTTACTTATTGAACTGAACCACAGCAAATATTTTTGAGGCATAAGCCAAGATCTCAAAAAGGACGACTTCAGCACCTGATAAACATCAGACATAAGATTTCCAGAAACTAATCAAGAGGGAAAGAAGCTGACAATATTTGCATCTATAAAAGACAGAAAAGGGAAGAGAGAACTATTCCATGGTCGGACCAGACTACTATCTTGGGTAGGTTGCCTGAGAAGACCTGAGGTACATGAATAATTAACTTTAAGCTAAGTAACTGATCTTCAGCGGTACTCCTAAAAGTTTAGGGTTCAACTGAAACATATACTTTTTGTAAATTCAGTGTTTGATGAAACTCCATTTTCTTAGCCATATTAGTTACTCCATATTAGATCACCTGTTAATTTTCAATTAATCTAGTGGGGCTAATTCAGTCTAAGACTTTGAATGGATCGGCCAAGCAGAAGGTGAAGAATAATGAAAGAAAAGAGAGCATGAGTGGAAAACACATCATAATTTGAAACATATCTGAGAGTCGAAGAAACTAAAAATACCTGAAGAAATAATTCTGGGTTTTAAAATGATATATTTATCTCAGTGGAAAAAAGATATGCAAAGATAAAAAATGCCTCAATCCACAAAATTATTTTAATAATTGAACCTACTTTATACGGTTTGTTGTTAGTGCTACTGAGTCAATTCTGACTCCTTATGACTCTGTGTCCTTCTGGTGCTCTGTCAGACAATGCTCTGTTGCTATTCACAGGGTTTTCATGGCCAGTCTTTTTGGAAGTGGGTGGCCAGGTCCTTCTTCCTAGGAAGTCTCGTCTGGAAGCTCCACTGAAACCTGTCCACCATGGGTGACCCTGCTGGTACTTGAAATACTGGTGGCAGAGCTTTCAGCATCATGGTAACGCACAGCCACCACAGCAGGACAACCAACAGATGGGTGGTATGGCTCCCAGGGCTCGGAGGTGAGGGCACCGAATTTTAACCACTAGACCAGCAGGGCTGGCAGTTTATAAGGGAGGAGTTCCAAACACATAACAACAATCTGAGAACGAGGAAGATTTCATATATAATCATGCCCTTGTTCTCCCACAAAAAAATGTGTTAAAAAAAGACTTTTAAAGCTAATTATAAGTTGAAGTCCAAAATCTAAATTTTGTTTTAATACTTTCTAAAGTACGTACGTCTCCTAAAAGAAAAAAGTAAGACATTCCTAGTAGTATGTAGGCAAGAGAAAGAACAAGGGACTTCTTGATTGAAAAGCTCAACATTTTTATACTGATATATTTAAGAAGAGTTCTTAAGAGGTCTCAGAAGAGATTCTGCCATTCACAAAATCTAAGAGAATGCCTAATATGATAGAGAGACATTTACAGGAAATCACAGAGGCAATAAATCTACTGCATTATTATTTATAGTTGTGTTTGTGACGAAGACAGCGTAACAAGGCAACAAGCCAGTATTTAAGGGCTGAAAGATTTATCCAACCTTAAACATATCAGTCTACGCAGGCCTGGAGTCTGTAATCATTATCGCAGTTTAATCTGTCTTTGCAAAACAAAACTAAAAAATAGACTGTGTGTCTCTGTGATTAATCATTCATATTTAAAGCCAATCTGAACTAATAAAAGGTCCAAAAAAGCAGCACCAAGAACATGGTACTGGAAGATGATGGAATTTGTTTAGAATACCATGTTCTGAAAGTGTCATGCAACCTTCTGTTAAATATTTGGTTCGTTCCATTTTGTCATCCTGATTTGTATTCTGGAAGGCCTTGGAAGCTACAGGATTATTTCGTTGCAACCACAACATATGTTGGTGAGCAAAATCGCAGAGCAATTGCAGAGCTCTTCCCCATGAATCCCAAAGAATAGTGGCACTTGAAAATTCCAAAAAGAGTAGTTGATTCCTAAGGCTCAACATCCTACATAAAGGACACCAGTTGGTACAACAGGGTGACATAGAAAAATGATCAGTGGAAACAGTGTGTGAGTCCTGGCCATTCCAGCAGAGCATATAGTAGAGCTCAGATGCAGTGGACTCTGAATGAATGTTGCCATGCCGTGGAATTATCAAAATAAAGCAAACTGGCAGTCACCCTCTTAGCATTTGCTGTTCATCTTAGGAATACTGCCAAGTACAAAAATGCAGCCAGGAAGAACACATGTCTTTAAGAGAATGAAGAAATAAAAAAAAAGAAAAAGAAAAATCAGTGAGAGAGAGAGGGAAAGGGAGAGAGAAAGAAGAGAAGAGCAGAGAAGGGCAAAGAAATGAAGAGAAGAGAACCAACTTCAGGCTGAATAAGCAGTTACTAACACTGCCCTCTCCACCCCCCACAAGCTGCTTTAACTTTGATGACCAAGTACTTATTTGCAGACGTACATAGTTTTCCCTGACCTTGGCAGTATCAAAGAATTTATACAGTTAGCAGTTCTTGCGCAATCTCTCGAAAAGAACAGCACAAATGTTCTATCCTTCAATGCCAGGCAGCCCGGTTACTCCTATCTGCCTATTTTTCTTCCAGTAAATTAATTTACTCGCCTAGGTTCTGGTGCTAAAATAAACTACTCGTTCTTCTCCTTCGCTCCTTCTCTTTCTTCTCTCCTTCTTTTTTGACAGCAAACCTGATGGATTCTTTTTTTCTTGTTTTGCTAAATTTGGGAAGAAAGAGCTAAATTATATGAAAACAATTATCTTAATAGACTATAAATTAATGCAAGGAACTAAATGCAGCGGATTTAAAGAATGGTAGCTTTTCCAGGTTTATTATTACGATAAATGAAGTTCTCTTATTGATGCATCTGTTCACAACACAGAGCTGAAAAGTACAAAGAGTTTATGCTACAATCGAAGACAGCCTGGATATCTTAATTATCTTAATAATAAATCCAACATAACCACAGCTTTATGTATTAAACACCTTTTAGTATATAAACTATGTGAACAATAATCTTCATTAATTCTAATTACAGGGCCTAGAAGTCATGTTTAACACTGTCTGCATCTTAATAAATTAAAGTTAAAATGCCTATTTACCAAGCAAAGGCCCTAATGAACTGAAAAACCACTTCTAAAGAGGCCTAATGTAAAGCCAGGTGCCATCTACGCAGCTAACTTTACCCAGATTCACAATTAGAATGACTCAGTGGCCTACATCAGCCTCAACCAGACCTCAAAACTGACCAGCATGATGCTGTAGGTGATTCAGACTTGAGTTCACTTCCAAGTTTATTTTAAAAAAAAGAAAAGAAAGAAAGAAAAAAAGGACTTTCAGCATTCAAAAAAGTACGTGTTTCTTTGAGTTTTGCAGGAAGAAGGAAGAAATAGGAAGGAAAAATAGAAGGAAAAGAAATCTTTGGATTCTAAGTCTTTACTTCTCATTACCGACAAAAGTAGCAAAGTATGCTGAAATGGTGATACAAAGTGGGAATCTGGATAACTTTAGATGAAAGCAGTAAGGGAATGATGCTTTTTTTTTTTCTTTTATAATCATGATGCTAGGGAAAATTTACAATGCTGAAGATATCCACATCTTCCCATAAGAAAGTTAAAAGACGACTGACTTTGTATGCGTTCACCCTAAAAAGGCCTGTAGGAATCTTTCCCCAAGTCATCCTCAGTGGAAAGTCTTAAACACTTGTAACTGATTTCCCTTTATTCTCGGCCTTCGTTACAAGGGAGTGCAGCATAACCAATGAAAGCAGGAATCTGGAGTCAGCCTCCTAGATTCAAATTCTGACTCCAACCTCGTAAAGTGACTGTGGACAAGCTACTTCACCTCTCTGTTCCTCAATTTTCTCATCTGTAAAATGGGGCTACAGATAGAATACGCAGTATTACTCAATAAACATTAACTATTATTATTTCCTCTGCCATGGTCTTTTTCTTATTTAGATTTTAACTAATGTTCTAAATAGGCAATAATATTTATAAGGACTAATGATAAACTCTTCAATTGTACTTCCTAGAAACCAGGCACAGTTCAAGCAATTTATAACTTTTAACTCATGTAATCCTTACAACTAACATTCAAGGTTGTGACTATTTCCCAGATGAAAGTGCTGGAGCGCACAAAGATTAAGCCACTTGTCCAAAGGCCAACCAATAAATGGCAGAGGCAGAATTCAGACTCAGGGAGCCTGGCCTCAGAGTCCCAATACTTAACCAACACCCTGCTTCTTGAGGAAAACCATTTTAAATAAATCTCCTAACATCACAATTTACGTAAAAGCCAACTATGGAAATAATAAGTTCAGTATCGAGTGAACATATTTTGCATTCTAGTAAGATTTCAACTGCAACATATGGGAATGAGAGTTAAAAACAAACAGATAAACCACAATTAACTTTCCTTCCGATTACTGTGTGAGCAAATTTCAAGAAGGAATGAGTTCTGTCTGTGAAATGTTTGATATACAAGCTGAGCTAGGCCACCACTTACAACAAGCTTAGATAGAGCAGAACCAATAGCAACCTCGTTTCCCACAGCCCATGGGAAGCCCCACTAATATCTGCCACACGCAACCGATAACCCCTGTGGAAGTGGCCACATTGCAACACTGAGCAGGACTCAGCCCCTCCCCCGGCTCCAGCATGATGCTGGAGCCGGGGGAATTAACTAAGCTCATGAGGGAAGTCATCCTCCAACCCCCATCTCTGAAATATCACTGACTTTAGATTGATGATGTGAAGGACCAGAAGACTGGTTAATTAACTCATGGTGAACTAGTTAACAAAATGGAAGCTTCATCTAGCAATGCAAAAATTCCTTCATGGGAGCTGTTATTCTGCTTCAGGGCCTAAAGCAGAAATAATTAGCAGCAATTTTTCCTTAAGACTAATAATTTTTCTTAAAAAATAAGTTTAGTTGGAGCATCACAAACAAATGATGGCTAAAAATATACAACTAAAAGCTTGGAAAAAATTAAACCATGGGTAAATGCCATCTACCCTTTGACTTTGTAGCTTCTCTTCATGCTCATGTGCTAAGGTATTCCAACATGTTTCAACATATTCCAGCAAATAGCTACGATATGATTTTCATCAAATGGTCACAGACCTAATTACCAGGGTTAATGGGATGTTTACTACAAACAACGATAAAATAATATAACCTCTTTCATAACATAATCTCTTTCAGATTCTAAATATATATATATATATATATATATACACACATATATACCTCACACGATACTCCCTAGTTCCATCCACAGGTATCAGGGAATGGAAATTAATACCACAATGAGCTACCACTACACTGTCATAAGAATGACTAAAACAGGAACTGACCCCGTGGCCGAGTGGTTAAGTTCACGTGCTCCACTTTGGTGGCCCAGGGTTTCGCAGGTTCGGATCTTGGGCGTGGACATGGCACCGCTCATCAAGCCATGCTGAGGCAGCGTCCCACATGCCACAACCAGAAGGATCCACAACTAAAAATATGCAACTATGTACTGGGGGCTTTGGGGAGAAAAAGGAAAAGAACAAAACCTTTAAAAAAAAAAAAAAGAATGACTAAAACAAAAAACATTGACAATGCCAAGTGTTGGCAAGCATATGACGCAAAAGAAACTGTTATCCACTGCTTATGGGAGTGCAAACTGACTCAACCACTTTGGAAAACTGTTTTGCAGTGTTTACTTAAGTTGAACATATGCAACCAGCTGACCCGGCATTCCACTCGACTCATTGAACAAAAATGCATACATACAGGGCTAGCCCCAGTGGCCTAGTTGTTAAGTTCAGCACACTCCGCTTCCACAGCCCAGGTTCAGTTTCCAGGCAGGGATCTACACTGCTCTGTCACTGGCCATACTATGCTGGCAGCCCACATAGTAAAAAATAGAGGAAGATTGGCACAGATGTTAGCTCAGGGTGAATCTTCCTCAGAGGGGAAAAAAAAACCCAGTGCATACCTAAGTATACCAAAGGTACAAAGAGGAATGTGTATCTTAGCATTACTCTCAATAACCCTGACTGAAAACAACCCAACGTCTTGCAACAGTCAAGCGGATAAATTGATTCTGGTATATTTGTACAATGGAAGGCTGCACAGTAAAGAAAATTAACCAGTTACTGAAACATACTACACGGATAAATATAAGAATCATAAGGTCGAGTGAAAGAATTCAGACACAAAATGATTCCATTTCTATAAAACTCCAAAAACAGACGGAATGAATCTATGGTATCAGAAGAAAGGATAGTGGTTACTTTTAGCAAGAAAAGAGGAAATGATGACTGAGAAGGGGCAAAAGGAGGCATCTAAGTTGCTGGTAATGCCCATTTCTTGCCCTGGGTGGTCGTTACATAGGTGTGTTTCCCTTGTGAAATCTTATCAGACCGAACACTTAAGATTTGTGCCTTTTTCAGCATATACGCTACACGCCAATATATTTATTTTTAAAGCGAAAAAAAAATAGGCCTACTTCCAAGCCCAATTGTATGTATTTCTGTATTAGTCGGCTAGAGCTGTCATAACAGAAGACTACAGATCAGGGGCTTAAACAACAGAAACTTATTTTCTCACAGTTCTGGAGGCTGGAAATCCAAGATCAGGGTGCTGGCAGCGACGGTTTCTGGTGAGGTCTCTCTCCTCGGCTTGTAGATAGCCGTCTTCTCACTATGTCCTCACATGGCCGTTTCTCTGTGTGTGCACATTCTTGGTGTCTCTTCCTCATAAGAACACCAAGTCCCACGGGACTAGGACCCCACTCTTAGGGCCTCATTGAACCTTAATTGTCTCTGTAAAGACCCACCTCCATTGTGGGTTAAGGCTTCAACATATGAATTTTCAGGAGACACAATTCAGTCCATATCAAACTCTATGACATTCTCTCATTTACTAAAAAAAAATCTTTTAATTCTTTTTCTTTATGTAAAATTTTCACATTTTCAATCTCTAAAACTTTTAAATCTCATTATTATGAAGACTACCTAAATGTATGTAGTGTTTCCCAAATAGTTTTGACAGTCTTTATAAGTAACAGATTATTTGTAAAAATGTAATTCTAAGGTTTTCACAATTGTATGGAAATTATTTTTAATTCAAGGGCAGGAATAGAATCTGATTGTAAGATATTTTTACATAGAGCCTAGTTATGTTGAACGAACACCTTTCTGATACCAATTATCCATGTGCCCTAGCCACAGACAAGTAATGTATACCGATGCAAGTCACTTGCTTAAGAAAACATCGATTTATGATAAAAAGAAAACATTTAAAAGAGATTGCTTCAAATCATCTAATTTAACGTATTCTTATTGTTACTATCTACCATGCGTTTCTGCAAATACTCGACGAAACCATTTCTATTAAATATTTAGCTACATCATGATGGCTTTTGCTTATTCTCAAATGGTAGCAAAATATGAATGCAGTTTTAACAGAATAGAGATTAAATTACCAAAGGAAAAATGCAGTTTTTAACTCAGCATTCTCGCCAAAGACACAGGTTTTCCTTCTGTGACAGAAACAAGCGGGCCCCTCAGGTTCTGATGTCTGTGTAATTATTGACCCCAATCCAAGCCACAGCAAGCACCTCATTCTACTGAAATTCAAGGAGATGGGCCTTTATTTCAAGATGGGCCTTTAGGATAGATTTTTTTTGACTTCTTACATGTTCACATATGTTTTGGCAATATATATCTAAATTTGCATTAAGTAGTTTACCAGCTCTCTTTATCCATTTATAACTGTGTTTCAAGCATAGAATTTCACATACATCACCAAGAACACAAAGTCAAAAGAAAGTTATCACGAAGAAAAACAAACTCCAGTTAATTACACCACAGTGTGGCAATCTCTCCCAGTCTGATGAATTAAGTTCTCAAAACTCCATGAAAGGAGAGAATTCACAGCCAAAGAGACAACTGGAAAATAGGGTCCAGCGACTGCCTTTAAATGACATTTTTACAGAACTAAAATGAACAGAATGGGCTCTATCCTATTTATTTCTATTCACAATATCTTGCTCACTTGAAACATGTCAGTTTTTCTTTCCGTGCAATTTCGACAAGCTGCTTGTCATTTTGCATGGCTTTGCTGCAGCTATTATGAGTTCTAAGAACCTGTTTTGTTTCTGCTTCAGGTGCTCCAATGTTCAGCCCCGAGATGATGACTCAGAGTTGGGGAGCCTAGCTCCCCAGGTTCGATCTCCTTGTCCCACAGGCAGAATAAATATGGATGCTTGAAATGGAAAAGGCCTTGGGTAACTTTCCTTTAACTGACGCACCCAAGCCAAGTTACCATTTCTCAGGGCCCTTCACTCATACTCTGGACCTGAATTCTGCCCACACCAGCATCAGGCCAAACGCACACCTTCAGCACCTCTGACACCATTGGAACATTGCTCCAGGGCTGGGCCTCACTTGGCTTCATCTTCCTTTTTCTTTCCAAATATTTTTTAGCAAAAAAGCTCCACTCCTCCTTAACCAGTTCTCTTTTTCTAACTTCCTGCAACCAAAACAATTCCCAATTGGCATCGACCAGAACCAAAATGTTTCCAGTTGTCACAAGTTACTCAGAGCGCTTGATGTTGTAAGGAGGGAACTGATGGCTGGAGAAGGATCATCCTTTCTATCAGGAAAGTGTGAGGAGGCACCAACCAGCCAAGAACAAAAACCCCACTGATGCAACAGGTGAATAAGTTTAAGCTCAACTGGTTGCTAACTAACTGTAGGAGAGAGACTCGGGAGAAGGGATACAAGAAGGAGTGGGGAAAAATGGCTTTCCTTCCAAAAGAAATGGAGCAGATTTTCCAGTGGACAACCAACGTTTTGAAGAGCGAGCTGTCACTGACAAGATTATTTACAAGCGCACCGAGCAGAAAGTGGGAGCCCTTCAGCCAGGAAAGCAGGTTCTTTCTATCTAGCACTTTCCTCCCAAATTTCCTCTCCACTGAGAAGTGTCAGGTGAAGATACACACCCACCGACCTCTGATGAGACTTTAGTCTCTACACGGAACCTACCATCCTCAGAGGTGGCTGCCTCTCTGCTTCCTCTGGTAATTGACAGTCCTTTCTGTTACCATATACAAGAGTGCGTACACGTTAGGGACCCTGACGGTGCCTGTTTAGGGGGACAGTTCCAAACTGCTGGGCAGGAATACACCACACGTTAACTGAAAAGACGGCTATGTCTCCAAAGGCAGTTTAAATTATATCCCAAAGACATCACATGCCCTATGTAACCTGAGCAGCCTCATCCATTCCAAGACCAAGGACAATTTTCTCTTTTACAATCCAAGCCCAAAGCAAGAAGACGAAAACTCAAGCTAGAGCAACGCCAGTATCACAACTTCATAGCTGGCGCCATGGATGCCTGCTACCTGCCCCCTCCCCCGAAAAGACCCCCAAACCCGTAATCATTTCTGCTGGACTTCACTCATTCTGCTATGAAGAAATCCTTTATAATGAATTTTACACTTGTTTTTCCTAACTTGCCAGGGAAGAGTGTAAATATTACACACAGTCTCACTTAAAATTTAAATATATTAATTATGACACTAAACGGCACAATTTTCACTTCAACTAAAAGTTTAAGTACAATAAAACCATATAAATCTTAAGGATGATGGTGTAAAACCACCTTTTTTTAAAAAAAACTAAACTCACTTTAATATACTTCTCCAAATCGTGAATTTAAGAACTCTCTTACCTGACGAACGAAACTATTTGAGGTAGTGTCAGAAGAAGTGCTCCCATCCGATCCTTTAAATCTGTTTTTCCTTCTAGCTCCTTTTCCATATGACTACAAACGAGAAAAAAAAAAAAGGACAAACGAGATTGTTATTAGACCCTCTCACAGGAATCTCGGCCTAATTCTAGAAAATGTCAAAGACCAAAACAAGGAACGAATTCTCATCATATGAGCACTATTAACAAGTTATTCTTGGTGGAATCACAAATATTTATTTCAAATCAGTGAGTTTATAGGGAGAAGAGGTTTCCAGACAAAGTATTTAGTAACTGGTGAATTAAAACAAGTTCTGCTATCTGTTAGCATATCTATTGTCAAGAGGCAAAAGCAATTAAAGATAAAGCATTTAAAAATAAGCACTTAAGTGCAGGAAGGTCTGAGGCGATAGCAAGAGGGTGAGAGACAGGTAACTTGTCAAAACCTCTCAGCATGAATGCAATAGATTCAGGCATAATGAAATATTGTTTTCCAGTGGTACCGAGCATTCATCTTTTGCGTCTTGTCATGTTTTCATTTGTAATGCCACAGGTACTCATATATTGGAGTGGTACTTGCAAGAACCACATACGGTGGCTGAAGTACATTCTGGAATAGGAATTCCAATTCCCTTTGAATTTATATATACGTAGGTTCTAGACGGAACATGAATGAAGCGTGGTGCCCATCCTTCCTATTACTGGATGCATCTGGAGATTGCTTTGAGGGATGGTGATATAGCTATATAAGTGGGAGGGAATTATACGAAATTAAAATACTTTGTAAAATGTCCTGGCCCATTGTTGTAATGTATGAAAATCTTGCTCTTTAACAACTTAGTGATTTTGCTGAGAAGGCAAGAAAAATAAATTTTATGGAATAATAATAATAAAATAAGCATTTCAGAACAAGACGTTAAAGGCAAGAATTTGTTTCAATAATAAGATTGGGCCAAGCACAAACATCGACAAATAAACTTGATTTTTCTACTGCATCTACAGCTTATATTCAGAGCACTAAGAATAAATTCTGCATCCATCTATGTTTAACTCTACGCACAAAGTTATTGCAAATAATGAATATTAAAATATAAGTGAAAACACTGTGCTCTACAGTTACATATACAGAGGTTGGAATCCTGCTACAGCAGAACTGGAGCAAATTTCTTCACTTCTCCAAACATCAGTCTTTTCCTTCTTAAAATGGGATATTAACACTTACCTCACAGGGTTGTATTAAGTATTAAATGCAATAATATATTTATAGCTTTTAGTATAAGACCTAGCACATGGTAAAGGCTCAAAATAATATTTTAAAAACTGATACCCACATTAGGCTGAGAAGAGTGGAAACAAACCAGGCTACAGCGCATAAAGTGTTTAGAGTGATTACTCTCCAAGAGACTTCATTCGATTATCAGAATTCACAAAACTTACTTTTTCAAAATCACCATGTTTGGGTTTTGAAAATGCTACTTTGTTGCATTTTACATATTCACATGGTTTCCATTAAAATGGAACTATCTTATAAACCATAATATACGTAGCACTTAGGCAAGCTGAAATCCATTACAAACATTTGTGTTATGAGTAATTTAGATGAATTTGCAATCAGTGAGAGAGCCGTACAATCTTAAAGCAAAAATTTTTCTTAAATATGTTTGTCCTCTTCCAAGTATCTAAGGGATTTATATAATACAAATGTGTTTCCATGGCATTTAATTAACTCTCAACTTCATAAAAGGCAAGACAATCTAGGCTGGGCTTTCATAATGTATGATCCAAGGTTCTCCTCAGTTAACAGCTTATTCTTCTTACTTATGTAAACATTATTCAGTAAACTGTTGAAAAATAACATTCTTTCAACAATGATCTTCCTTTTCCAATTATTATGCAAAGGTTTGGACAGAAGTATCTTCCAAGGCCTATGAACGCTAAAATAAAGTATGAAAATTTCCATAAAATTAAAAAAAAAGATTACATTATTCCATATGGAAAAATACTTACTGCCTCAAAAGCATTTTTAAGGCCTAACAGGTTTCTTTAGGGGGGGATTGGGGCAAATCTATGTCAAATACACTATGTATCTTCACGAGGAGCATAAATTATCTCTGAGAACAAAGAAAATAGAACCTCATCTCATTATCTCATATCCTTCGAGTATCATTTTGAAACGGGTAAAGCTTCTCTGAAATTCGATTACTGTCATTGGTTTCCGATTTTTAATGATAAATATGTTTCACTATTCAGCTGCTTTGGTGTGTATGCTTTTTCACGGCTGCTCTCAATTGCACCATAGGCACTGTGAGAACCACACAATATTTAAGAGACTCAGTCCCAGGGGAAGCTCAGTTCTCTGCAAGAAATTAGACACATTTAAAAATGACATTGATTTTTCCAGGCCCCTGGGAATACGTTCATAAACGTTATTTCAGGTGTACTTAGCTACCAATGCAATATATATATAGTGCATTACTACAATTTTCAACTGTCCTGAGACACAATTTGCACCCTAAAAAGCTAGGGAACACTGAATCACATGCAAACTGGTGATAGTTTTGAGAAAAATATATTGTCTTTCAGTCACTTAAATTTATGAGGGATGATTTATTCAAAGCATTAACTTGTTTATGTCTTAATAATGTTATAGCAAATCCCTATTCATTCTACATCATATTTATTAAAAGCCAAAATAAATAGATATG
Source organism: Equus quagga (assembly GCF_021613505.1). NCBI lineage: Eukaryota > Metazoa > Chordata > Mammalia > Perissodactyla > Equidae > Equus > Equus quagga. The sequence goes on from NC_060278.1 coordinate 16,087,773, forward strand.
CTTAATTACACCTCTATTCTGCTATTTTACTAATTTCAGCGGTCATTTCTCTCCTATTGTCTTCTTTTTAAATTTCTAAGTGTAAAGTGACTACTCAATGACTAGCTGTTTTTTTATAACAATATCCAGGATCAAGAAAAAAATTCAAGCATCTTTTGGAAAGCTAATAGTCCATTTTCATGGACTTTGAAAAATGTTTGTGAAAATTTATACCACCATTACAAAATGAAGTTTCCTTTTATCCAATGCATATTTAAAATTAAGTCCATCTTGCTAGGATTACTTGTTTATTAGCTACTCTAAATACTTGAAAATAAATGCTAGAGTGTTTCATATGAAGAAATTAAAAAAAAAAAGTTAAGGCCAAATTTCCTCCAAATGGAAAAAGACAGAAAAGATTAAGTATTCAAATATTTAGTTGACTAAATTTGGAAAAGAAGTATAGTTTTCTTACTTAATTTGCTACTTCAAATGCAGCTACTTTTACAACCAATGGTTTTTCTAAATATTTTTTAGCAACGCTAAACATACGAATACCTGATATAGGAGGCAGTTAACAATCAAAACCACCCAGGTTTGGCCAGAGTGCAAAGTGTAAACCATAATACTCTCCATGACATGTGAAGACCCCTAAGTTCTTCTTGGAACACAGTCCCGAAAAGTCACTAATTTCCACTCATTGCCTATTAGTTACATGCAGCTTAACAAAAACAAATTATGTCACCATAGCAAAAAGGACAAAAGAAAACCATATATTTAAATTCCTTTCCTTCTCCTAAAACATCAACTAAGCTAAGATTTCAGAGACTAGAAAAAAAAAAGATTTAAGCAATTGCCACAAATATATAAACGACTCGCTAAAAAGATAGCCCACATTCATCATGATGTTAATACCAGCTTGACGTGAATGAATGTCTTCTTTGAGAACTAAGTTTCAAAATTGGTCTGTGGTCTTAAAATCAGCAAATAAATGTTCACATTTCCACAGGTAGTTAAAATCTAATTTCTGTATGATTGAAGTAGACAGTAGGGGTTAATTAAAGAAGCTGTCAGATAACTGGGGATTTCAGCCCAGCCATGCACACGGAGTTGGCTCAGCAGGCCCCGGCGACAGCATTAAGAATGATGTCGCTTCTGTGGTTGATGGATATGGTGACGGTTGTAACTACAAATTGCTCCCCATGAGTGTAATGCGGATGCCTGAAATGAGTTTCATCCCTCTCAATTAGCATTCACTGATATTTATCCCTCTGAACTGGATGCTTTCCTCATCTTATGGTCCAAAGCAAAGAAAGCCAAAACTATCCAGAGAGGAATCAGACAGGAAACCTCATTTACCAATAGCTTAGTGTGAACGGGGTTGTCGGATCCTTCACTTCAGAAGAGTAACTGGGATTACCTCCCTACAAAAAGGGAAACATGAGCTGTTTTCCATAATGGATCAGTTTACACAAAAAGGGAATCAAGAGGCAGCGTACATAGAGCTCTTCTGGGGGTCTGGCAGGCAGAGAAGGGAGGAGGCCAGGAAGCAGAGAAACACCTAGTGGGGATGTGCAGGGGGCAGGGAAGGCAGGCGAAGGGCAGGGACCAACCTTGCCTCTTCACAATCTACCTCTAGCCAGGCTTGGAGAAAACTCTAAGACAGACCCAGGTACGCAAAGTGGTGTCATCATTAATTTTAACTCCCTGTCATTGTGAAAGTAAGTGTTACCCATATACTACTCGTACGATATAGACATGTCCCACAGTCACAAAACTGAACAGGGCTACCCCCTCTGCCCAGCAGAGTTAACATTTGGCTCAGCTTTTCTTGAAAAGACCAAGACTACAAACTGGATAATTCAAAGGGAGTAAATACAGCAACAGGTAGACGAAGTCTTTACATAAAAAGAAAGACAAAAAGAAAAGAAATGAAAACTCCGAGACCAACTAAACCACAAATCACTCAGCTAGTCAGACGTTATAGTTCGCGTTTTAGAACACACTCAGAAATTCTGATTGGCACGTTTTAAAATTTCTCCCATGATGCACCAGAACAAAAACACCAATCTGTTGGAAAGTGACCTAGGCTAGGAGTGAAGAGTTTAGCACAGCATAAAACACAGGACCGGTGACCACTAAGTTGGGTGACTGCAAAAGACTAAACTGTACCTCGGACCTAAGAATGTTTCCGGAACACAGTATTGACGTGGTTCAAGAGCCACAGGAGAGCGGCTGCTGCTCTTTTTAGATAAAGCTCGGTCGGTGCTACAGCGATGCAGGATGTTGCCATTACGGGGCTGTATTACTACAACTTGCTTGAAAAGCATCTGGCAAACTCCGCTGGGGTGGAACCAGCTGGGTTCTGTTGCTAGGAGCAAAACAAACAGGCCCTCTGGTTACTGTCTGTTCATTTTCAGGTGTAACTGGAGGTGCCGGTTACAATGTCTCTGAGGCCTAAAGTGCTAAGATCCTGCTCTTGTTGCTCGTCCATTTCCGCTTCTGTTGCCATCCTAGTCTGAATCCCTTTCACCTACTTCTCATCCACCCAGCCTTCCTACGGGTTCCAGTCAACTCCCCAGAGAATGACCAGGGCCATCCTTTAGACTCATGCTGTCCGACAGAAAGATAATATAAGCCACGTAGGTAACTGGAATTTGCTAGTAGCCACATGAAAAAAGTAAAAGGCAAGAGGTGAAATTAATGGTAATAATGTATTTTATTTAACCCAACATATCCAAAATACTATCACTGCAACACGTAATCACTATCAAAATGACTGAGACGCTGTGTGTTCCTTATTTCATATGAAGTCTCTGAAATCTGGTATTTTACATTTATAGCACAACTCAGTTCAGACCAGTCACATTTCAAGTGCTCAGAAGCCACAAGTGGTGACTACAGTGAACAGTACAGGTGGAGAGCTTTGAAGGTGAGTCCTACATTCGGGCCTTGACTTTGCAGCTAGACTGTGTCCCAGTTTGCACTGAAATTGTGCAACAGGTTACCTAAAAAGGTGATGCAATTTGCTTACATCAGAACTTGCAAGAATTTGCAGTTAGATTGCCCCTCACTTCTCAGGTAAGAAACATATCCATTTTATTTATGCCAGTGTGCTAGACGGAAGGGTTGGCATGTATGAGTTTGCCCCATCCCTAGGCAGGATTACTGACATCAAAAGGGAAAATGGGCAGAGTCTATGAATCTACTTCTTTTGCTTTGTTCATATAGAACTTGTCATATAATCCAGAGGCGAAATAGAAAGGATTCTTAAAAACCAATGAGTGCCTAGAGGTACCATTTGCAAATAAAAATTCCATTTCTAAGTAGAATTACTATTATGCAGTGTCACACAAAAGGGGGATGCTCCTCAGACAGCCTCCTTTCTCAGGCGGTTTTACTGCTGGCCTGGCCTGCCCAGAGAGATGGAATAGATGCCTTTGCCAAGTTTTCTCCAAGCCATGATGCCATGATTTATTAGAGATAAAATAAACAAGGCAATGTTTCCCTCAAATAACGGATGTGATATGAACACAATTCAAGGAAAACTGCTTTCATCGTTGGAAGGCAGAGAAAGCAAGGAGATGGATGTTGACGCAATCGAATCTTTATACCTCTTACCTGCTTATAATATCCATTCCTCCCTTACTGCTCCCTCTCCTGTATCTATGCAATCATTTGCCAGTTCCCATGGATTCAGTCTTTGAAATGTCTCATGCGCAGTCCTGTCATATCCATTATATTTTCTCTTTTTAGTTTAAGCCTTATTACCTCGTGTCCAAACTATTACATCCATCTCCCTTCTGGCAGTTTCACCTCTGGCCTCCTGAGACTTAACAGATTATCTTACAGAACATACTCAGGTGAATCTTCTGAAGGAGTGGTCATGTGGCTCCTTCACTGAACCCCTTCCACGGTTCTCTATTGTCCAATACACTGCAGGTTCCAAAACTTCCAAGTGTGGCCTCAAATTGCCTTATCATGCCTAACTACGCCCAATCTGTACTCTTCCACACTCTTTTCAAACTGGGGATTATAAATGTATCCTTCAAGACTCCTAGCTTCTGTGACTTTGTTTTCTGTATAGCCCTCCACCATGTCTCTGAACATCTCTGTTGAAATCTGACCCCTCTTCAAATGCGTTCTCAAGCGCCACCTCTTCCATGAAGTCTTTACAGATTACTCCAAATAGAATATTTGTGATCTTTACTCCTTGGAAACCTATAAGATTCAGTACTTCTCTGTAGTTCCATGCTATACAATTGTCACACACTGGTCCTACCTGCAGTCACTGGAATGTCAGGCAGAAATTGTGTCTTCTCACATCTGAATCATTTCCACATTGCAGCTGCCTAATACATATTTGCTGACTTACATTTCGCTACATAAATCAGCAAGTAAATGGGGACCTCTTATCTGAATGGTCATGCTTTCTGTCAGCCCTAACTTTGATCTCCACGAATTCAGGAACTCTATTTTTATCATAAGAATAAAAACTTAAAAAAAAAAAATCCCCGAAGGAAGATCAAAGAGAAAACAGGATCTACAATTCCTTTCCTCTATCAGTATTCAAGACCTTCATCCTGGAATAACCGAGGTCTCTGAGCATATTTCTCACTCTCCTCTAACCTGGTGTCTAGATAAAATCTGGAGTCTAGAACAAATGTAACATGTGTTGGTAAGGATTCAGGTCCTCTGGCTGAGGCTCAATGAAAATGTAGGTGGCTAGTTACCTGTCCCCTCTCTGCTTTGCATTCAAACAGCCCAAGGCAGATTAAAATCTAGCTGTTTTACCTCTACGAAAGAAATGGATTGCTAATTCTACAAGTTCTTAGTTTCTACGTTCTTCCTCCATCTCAAATCAAAGTGAATTCTATGTTTTAAGTGGCAAAAGAAAGTTAAATGAAGCTCCACTCTTATGCCACTGGAACTGCCGTTCTTAACAGTATGGAAACATCTAGAGCTGTCAATTTCCACCACCTATCAAAACAACAGCGGCAACAAAACGTCTGTAACCTTTATTACCTTGTCCCACTCCCGCTCCAATTGCTACAGTAAATAATACTCTAACATGCTCTCTCTTGAGCATGATGTATACATAATCTCACCACAGTTTACAATCTGGCAAATGTAGGCTTGAAATCAACAAGCCAATATCGTTAAGCTGAGAAGAGGCATTTCTCCAAAATGATGCTTGAAATGTAACCCTAAGCTCTTCCCATCACTCGCCAAGCAGCCCAAAGCTGGGAGTCTTAAGCCATGTCCCTGCTAGGATAAAAGTTGAGAGACTCCTTACCGCTGAGACCCGGAGGTGTCTGTAATCCAAACCGCACCTGCCAAAGCCTTACGTAAAAGCCACCTTACCATTGCCCAACGCCTACCCCTGACATCTCCTATTTCACAACCAGCAGCACACTGCAATTTTTCCAGAAATCGCTAATACTCATCAGAGAGAAAGGTGGTCCTTGAGCTCCCCGAAATGGCTAACATTTCAGGGGAAATGAAAAAAATAAAAAACTTTCGCGTCCCCAACTCGTTCATTTCTTAAGAGAAAGGAACAAGGGATCCAGGCAAACCTTGGCAAGTGCCCCGAGGGGAGCTGAGCTGTCAAAGTGGTGTAACGCCGCAGGTGCGGGAGGTGGTCGGGGCTGGCCCCGGGAGTCTGGGACAGAGCGCCCCCACTCCTGCCCACCCCTACCCCATCACATGCCGCCCACTCCCACCCCAGCTCAGAGCACGTCCAGAAGGGTCGGCGTCGGAGCAAGAGCTGCTGGAAACGGAGCCCCTCCCGCCCACCCAGACTCACGATCTTGAGCAGGTCCAGTCCACTCGCCTGGTTCATGTCTCTCCATGTGCCTCTCCCGGGAAGGGGCGAGGAGGGCTGACCGGAGCAGTCCGGGGGCAGCCTCTGAAGACCGGGAGGTCTCCCCCGCCCCTTCCCACTTGCTTTTCGGAAGCAGAGAAAAATGGAAGCCGGAGAAGAGCCAGGGAAAGGCGAAAAGGGGCAGGGTCACTGGCGCCAGGAGAGGAGAGTGGGTGGCAAAGGGCGAGGAAGGAGGAGGTGGCGGAGGAGACCCAGGCAGCAGGGAGCGGCAGGGTAGGGATGCTAGGAGAGGAGGCGCCCGGAGAGATGGAGGTCGGCGCCCGGGCGGCTCACAAAGAAAGGAGAAGGCGCTGCGCTCTCGCTACCTGTGCGGCCGCTCCGAGCGCCCCCGCGGGAGCCGCGTTCTCCAGCAGCTCCATCTGGATCTCCTGCGCCACCGCCGCCGCCGCTGTGGGAGGCGACTTGGACATGTCGCTTTGGACCATTGGCGAAAAGTCGGCTCGAAGCTAGCCGCCAGCCCCTCGCGGCGGGTCCCCTCCGCCCCTCCCCCGCCCCCCGCTCCGGGGGCCGCCCGGGGCTCGGCGCCGCGCTCGCCGGCTCTCAGGGCGCGGGACGGGGCCGGGCCATGTTGAAAAGCGAGACGCGGGGGAGCCGGGAGGCGGTGGCGCGGGCACGCGGCCGGGTGGCCGGGGAGAGGGGCTCCCTCCGCGGTGCGGCCGTGGCCGGGCAGGGCGAGCGCGGAGCGGCGGCGGCGGCGGCGGCGGCGGCGGGGATGGGAGCCGCAGGCGCCGGGGCAGGTCCTCGCCAAGAGGGAGGGAGCTCGCGGAGCGCGAGCCCAGGGGGAGGCGCGTCGGCAGGCGAGAGTGACAAGGCAACCCAAGCGCCGAAAAGTTCCCCGCAGGAGGCGCGGGCCGCGTGGGCGCCGGCCCAGCCGCTGCGCGTCGCCGTGGCACGCGCGCTGGAAAGTTTTCAAAGCCACGAAAGCGAGGCCTCGCGCCCGGGAGCTTCCTCTCTGGGCCGCCGAGCTGCACTCCCTCTGCTCCGCAGCCACCGCGCGGGAACCCTGGCAGCCTGCGGGCGGGAACAGGTCGCTCACTTCTGTGATGGGGGAGGCTCCGTTCCTAAACGGATTGTCTGAAATCTACGAAGGCCTCGGGCGCCCCGGAGAGCAAGTGTCTACAGAGGACATCCCTTGAGCCGTGGAAGGCGCGGATGATGGCAGGAATGAGGAGCTAGCAAAGAAATGGGGCTGATAACCTGAGGATTGCTGTCCCGTCGGAATCTGCAGCTGACCTATCTACGAGGTCCGGATCGACCACTTCCAAACCCTACTCCGAAGTTTTTCCTTTATGACTCCCGTTTGTCTTCATCTTTGCAAAAGAGCACCAGTTAGTCACCGAATTGGACTTTTCCTACAGAGCTGAGAAGTCTTAGTATCACATTTTGGACAAACTAAGCACTTCCTTAAGATCCTGAGCTCTCGATAAGAGAGTAATGGCCATAGCAAGAATGTTTCATTTAGAGCATTCCATTCAGATATTCCAAATAAGACACTTTTTAATATGATAGGGTACTTCTTACTTCAACAACTTTTAGTACAGTGGAACTCTCTGTGGAAAAGGTTTTCCAGGCATCAATACTGTCTTGTAACAACAGAATATACACAGTTTTGTATACTGAAATTTACATACAGAAATTTACTACGATGCGCTTCAGCTGCCTTTTATATTTTGCCCTGGTATATTAAATGATTGTGGGATACAGCACAGTATCTGAAAGATAAATGTAGATATTTTGAAACTATCTCCATCATACATTGATTTGAGTCAGCTCAAAGAACCGGTCTTGATAGGGTTAAAGATTTAGGCATATCCAAAATGTCATTGATTTTTTTTAATCTTTGGCATTAAAATCATCATTTTTTGTTTAAATTTTACTGAATGTTAAATAGAAGCACTAAAGTATTGGTTTATAATAATAATAATAATGTGACATTTTGAAAAGCAACAGACTGGGTAGCTGGGAGGCTGTTGGTTAGAATATGGGTAGGTGGTCAGTCAGCAAGGGAGGGGCTACCATCTGCTTTGTAGCAATGGCTGGGAACCTTCTCAAAACCCTGGCTAAGACGTGTAACAGAGCTTTTCATTTGTAACAATCAGCAGTGCTTTTTTACGTGTGCGTGTGTATATCTATGCATGTATGTACTTATGAAAGTGGCAAAGAAATTGCAATTGTATTTAAAGTTTTGGAGTTATAACCTATTTTAGCTCTATATTCTGATAGTATCACTCTTCTAGGTCTACTCATTAAGTGAAACTTTATTTTCTTGAGAGAGTGTTTAAATCTCAGGGATAACATTAAATCTGGTTCTAGATTAGACTGTAAATTCTGTGTCAGTAGCAACCAAGCTTATTCACCAGGGCACACTCAGAATCTGGCAAGTTGCCCTGAGTTCTTTCAATATTCATTTAAGAAACTATACATCAAGCTTCTACTGTGTGCCACTGGATGGGCACAGACAACAAACATTGGGAACCTTGGGGCTTACCACCTAGCTAGTAAACACTTAGAAAACAATTAATACACACTTTTTGAATGAATTAATTAATTAATGAAGCATGATTCCAACGTGGTTTTAAAAAACACCAGGTTTGATGAAACTTAGTGTTTTCCCGTGACATTTGTGTGATTTCTTATAGAATACTTAATTATCTATGCATTCGCTTTCAATTATGACCATTTGGGAAGTAGAATTTTATCTTGCATCAGATTTTTTTAAAGAGACCACAAAACATCAAAACAACCTTGAAAATCGTTTTCAATGATGCTTATACGTATAGCCAAAGGGCAAGTAAAGTTTGAATTAAATGTTCAAATATGATATAGTATATTATATTCCTTTCATATAATTAATGGTACTGAACTCTTTGTTTTTGTGTTTCTGCCACTAGACAGAGTTCCTTGAGGGCAGTACTTGTGTCTTATCCATCTTAATATCCCCAGCGTTGAGCATGGTGTCTAACATTTAGTTGGAGCCTGAAATCACTTGTGGCATAAATGGATGAATGACCTGTCCTCATGTGTCTTAAAACATAGCATACAACCTTGCTAGTTTTAACATACGAAGACATTAACCTAATCATCACTCCCATGAAAGCATTATATTAATTCTTTCTTTGTAACCTGTGCTAATTTAATTAACATGTATTGAACACTAACACAATACAAGGTACCCATTCAGACTCTAGTCTGGTTTGTAAACGATTTCAAATAAAACGTAACACAATGTTACCCCTACCTAAAAAGGGGAACAATGTAAGAATAAATACAGAGGGGAAAAGGCCTGAGAAACTTATCATGGATGCCTTCTGTTATGGTCAGTTTTGTTTTTAACATGCTTTGACTCATGCAGTATTTAAAAGCCACCTACGAAAGGTAAAATTTGATAGGTAAAGCCTAATTCTTTTCCATGTTACAAGTTAGGCAGAGGCACTCCAGCAATAATGGAAGTACAATCGACAGTGGAGGCATCAAATGCAGATGACTAATTTGTTCAAGCTGTACAGGAACTTTATTGTGCTCACTAATCATTGTAGTGGACAGGCATATCCTAGGCATTACTAATGTTCTGAGATGAGAACAGCGGCTGGGTTTTTTTCCCCCAAAAGTGGAAGAAACAGTGATTACAGTTACCTTACTCCTTCTCTCTTGCTTGCACATTTTTGACTATGTTTAAGACCTTGGACTAAGAGCTCTTTAGGACAGAAATGCACCATGTGTGATTTCCCATTTTACGTAATAAATCATTTTTCGCCTTGTTTGCGTTCTGGATCTCTGCCATTATTAACAGCATTTTCGGAAGGATATACCTGTCTCGGCCACTGGTCTCACTTGCTGTGATGTATTCCACTAAGTTGCACATTTGCTTTTTGTAAACTCATGCTATAAAATGAATGCCCTGAATTATAGATTGTTATTTAAAAGCATATAATGATGCACGCAAATCTAATATAAGATGGTTGCGTGTGTGTAGTGAAAGGTTATAACTGAAATGTGCAAGTAGTCAGAGAAAGCTTAATTTCACCCCCAAAGAAAAGACTTTATAGAACTAATCTGATTTCATGAGTTCTCAGAACTATCCAGGAGACAGAGTTCTGGAATATCTAATATTGTATTGCACTTAGTTTATAAAGCACATTCATTATTTGATTTATTTCTCATCCAAACCCTGTAATAACTATAACAACTGGTACTTTTTCTTGCATACAAGGTGCTAGGCTTTGTGCTAAGGATTTATAGACATCATCTCATCTATGAAGTAGCTATTACTATTCTCCATGTTAGGCTAAATCCAATTGCTGTAAGAAATAAACCCTAAATACTTAGTGGATCAGAGAACAAGAAATGTGTTCCTGTGATACCGGGGTACCTGTGATACCGGGGTAGTCGTTCACCCTCAGAAGGAGCTCCACTTCATGCTGACATTTAGGACTCAAGTCTTGAGGACAATCTACCATCTTCAAAATGGGGCTCCCCATGTCACCAGGGTTGTTCCCATCTGGGTTAGTCAGAAGGAAGAAAAAGAATGATGGAGGGCATGTGGTGGTAGATGGTGGAGCTTGTAAGTTTTTATTGGCCAAGCTTAGGGTAGCGTACACCTCTTCCACTTATATTTTGCTGTCTAGAACTCTGTTACTTGAAAAACCTGCAAGACAAGCTGAGAAATATAGTGCACTCATAAGCCTTAGGAAGAAAAGGAGAGTGGGTTTTGATGAACAAGTAGCAGAGACTGACTTAAACAAGCCTGAAAGCTGACAAGTGGCAGGAATTAAACACTTGTCTTTTAAACCCCAATTCTAAGACTTGTTTTCAGTTCCACACAGTTGCCCGTCTCGTGGGCTTCAAAGAGCTCTGCCACACAGGTTGACACTGGGTTTTTGGGTGGAGAAACAGATTTACATATTTCCTTTGTTCGCATGCTTTGACGACTACAATAATGTACTTACTAGTAGTGGGGCTGATCTTACAAATAGCTATGAATAGCAGAAACGTTCTTAATTCATGTCTTTGTGTGTGTGTGTGTGCCTGCTGTAATCCATGGCAACAGGAATAATAGCATTGAACTAGGAATGGCTCCTGGACTCACAGAACATACAGTAGAGAAGGCAAGGCACAGATAAAAGTGTGATGAATATGAGTGCAAAATACTCTGGGAGAAATTTAAAAGATCGGGAAAAATGTTTCAGTTCAAAAACAGAAAATACAAAGATGGAAGGTAAAGAAATTCAGAGCAGCTTGAAAGCAGAGTTGGAGGGTGAGGGGGCAGGCAATTAATAATGAAATACATCCAACTTACTCTATCTTTTGCTCTCCTATGGCCCCATTCTTTTGATAGGAATGTCCCATTTATAAGCAAAGCCTTTGACCTCTCATGTTTTTTCTTTCCAAAACATCTTAATTTTTTAATGGGAAGTATACACACACATACACACACACACATACACACGTATGCCCATGTGACCTAAGACTATAAACGATGAGACTTGCTTTATCAAGAAACACATCTGAATTTACACATTCGAAGTAGTCAGCTTAATTGTAGCTGAGCTTCCTAGTTATCCAAACCTCCTTTTTATGAAACCTGCATTTTTAGCTGGGCACATTGGTACCTGGAATTAAAGACTATATTTCTCAGTCTTTCTTGCAACTAGATGCAGCTACGTTCTGCAGAGTGTAAGCAAAGTGTGGTGAAGAATTTCTGGGAGGTATCCATAAAAGGGAAGGAAATGCTTCCCCTCTTCCTTCTGCTGACCAGACTGTGGATGTATTAGCTAAACCATGAGTGGACATTTTAGAAAATAAAGCCATGTATAAGCCCTGTACTGAAGTTGAATGAGAATAAACAAAAGGCGGCTGGGTCATCGCTGTTACCATAAAGCCACCATACCACCTCTAGCTTGCCTACTTTCAGACTTCGTTAAGTGAGGCAGAAACAAGCATTTATGTTGCTTAAGCTTCTGTTCTTTTAGATTTTCTGATCAATCACACCAAATCTAACCAACCTAGTGATCATTTCATTATTCAAAACATTTTCTTCTTTTAAAAATAACATTCTTGGGCCGGCACAATGGTGCAGCGATTAAGTTTGCACATTCCGCTTCAGCGGCCTGGGGTTCGCCAGTTCGGATCCCCAGTGTGCACATGGCACCACTTGCCAAGCCATGCTGTGGCAGGCGTCCCACATATAAAGTAGAGGAAGATGGGCACCGATGTTAGCTCAAGGCCAGTCTTCCTCAGCAAAAAGAGGAGGATTGGCAGCAGATGTTAGCTTGGGGCTAATCTTCCTCAAAAAAAATAAATTCTTAAGGTATAATTTACTTTACCTTGGTTTATATGTCAGGGGAATACTGGCCTCATAAAGTGAGGGCTAGTATTGGGAAGTGTTTCCTCCTGTTGTATTTTCTGGAAGAGTTTGTATAGAATTAGTAATACTTTCATAAATATTTGGAAGAATTTAACAGGGGGTCTGGAGTTTCCTTTGTGGGAAAGTTTTTAATTATTTATTCAATTTCTTTAATTGACATGGGGCTGTTTAGGTTATCTATGTCTTCTTGAGCCTTTAAAGTTCGTGTTTTTCAAAGAATTTGTCCATTTCATGTGAGTTACCAGTTTTATTGGCATAAAGGTGTTATTCATATTTTCTTATTATCCTTTCAATGTCTGTAGGTTCTATAGTGACATTTCCCTTTTCGTTCCTGATATTAACAATTTGTGTTTTCTTTCTTTTTCTCTTGATCGGTCTGGCAAGCGAGTTATTGATCTTCTCAAGATTCAGTTTAGGTTTCATTGATTTTTCTTAATTGTTTTTCTGTTTTCTATTTTTTTAAATTTCTACTCTTATCTTCCTTATTTCCTTTCTTATGCTTGCTTTGAGTTTATTTTTTTCTCTTCTTTTTTCCTAGTTTCTTAAGCTGGATGTTTAGATTATTCATTTGCTATCTTCTGTTCTAATATAAACACTTGAAACTATAAATTTCCATTTAAGCATCTGTTTAGCTGCATCCAAAAATTTTGACTTGTATTTTTCTTTTCATGTGATTCAAAATATATTCTAATTTTCTTTGTGATTTCTTCTTTAACCCATGGTTTATTTAGAAGTGAGTTTTTAAAGTTCTAAATACATAGGACATTTTTCTGCTTTTGATTTTTAGTTTAATTTCATTGTAATCAGAGAATATTCTTTATATACTTTCAATCATTTTATCTTTGATGAGATTTGTTTTATGTTTTCAGCTCAGTAAATGATCTACTTTGGTAAATTTCTTGTGTACGCTTGAAAATAATTTGTATTCTGCTGTTGCTGAGTGGAATGTTACATAAATGTAAATTAAATTAAGTTGCTTGTAGTGTTTCCCAGATCTTCTCTATTTGTACTTTTTTGTCTACTTGTTCTATCAATAACAAAGGAGAGTTGACATCTACAAGAATAATTTTGAATTTTTAAAATTAGTTATGTTGTTTTTCCTTTTTTTCAAATTCTATTATTGTGGTAAAATACATATACATGAAATTTACCATCTTAACCATTTTTAACTGTGTAGTTCAGTGGTATTAGGTACATTCACATTTTTATGAAAACATCACCACCATCCATCTCCAGAACTCTTTTTGTCTTCCTCAACTGGAACTCTATACCCATTAAACAGTAACTCTTCATTGTGCCCCCAACCCCCTGGCAACCACCATTCTGCTTTCTATCTCTATGAATTTGACTACTCTAGGGACCTCATATACATGCAATTATGCAGCATTTCTCCTTTTATGAAGATTATTTCACTTAGCATAACATCCTCAAGATTCATCCATGACACAGCATTTATCAGAATTTCTTTTTAAAGTTGAATAGTATTCCATGTTATGCATATACTACATTTTATTTATTCATTCATCTGTCAATGGACGCTTGCGTTGCTTCCACATTTTAAGTATAGTAAATAATGCTGCTATGAACATGAGTGCACACATATCTCTTCAAGACTCTGCTTTCAATTTGAGGGGTGGGGTATTGCTATGATCTGAATGTTTGTATTCCCTCAAAATTCATATGTTGAAATCCTAATGCCCCATGTGATGGTATTAGGAGGTGGGGTCTTTGGCAGGTAATTAGGTCATTAGGGCAGAGCCCTCATGAATGGGATTAGTGATCTTATAAAAGATAGCTCTCTTGCCCCTTCCACCATGTGAGGACACAGTGAGAAGTTGGCAGTCTGCGATCTGGAAGAGAGCCTTCACCAGAACCCAACCGTGCTGGCACCCTAATCTTGGACTTTCATCCTCCAGAACTATGGGGGAAAAATTCCTGTTGTTTATAAGCCACCCAGTATGTGATATTTTGTTACAGCAGCTCAAATGGACTAGAGAGTTATATACGCAGAAATGGAAGTGCTACATCATATGGTAATTCTATTTTTAATTTTTTGAAGAATGACCAAATTGTTTTCCATGGTGGCTGCATCACTTTACATTCCCACAAACAGTGCACAATGGTTCCATTTCTCCACAGCTTCCCCAATACTTGTTTTCTTTTTTTTTTTATAGTAGCCATTCTGATGGTGTAAGTTGGTTTTAATTTGCATTTCCCTAATTATTAGTGATGTTGAGCATCTTTTCATGTGCTTATTGGCTATTTATATATCTTCTTTGAAGAAATGTACATTCAAGTTCTTTGTCCAATTTTTAATTGTTTTGTTTTTGTGGAGTGTTAGTTCCTTGTATATGTTGGACATTAATTCCTTATCAGATATATGATATGCAAATATTTTCTCAAATTCTGTAGGTTGCCTTTTCACTCTGTGGATAATGTCCTTTGATGCACAGTTTTAATTTTCATAAAGGCTAGTTTGTCTACTTTTGTTACTTGCGTCTTTGGTGTCATATCCAAGAAACCTTTGCGAAATCCAATGTTATGTTTAAGTCTTTGACCCATTTTGAGTTAATTTTTGTATATAGTGTTAGGTAAGGATCCAACTTCATTCTTTTGCATGTGGATATCCAGTTTTCCCATTTTTGCATGTGGATTTCCAGCACCATTTGTTGACAGGACTGTCCTTTTCCCATTGAATGGTTTGGGCAACTTTGTTGAAAATCATTTGGCTATTTATTTTTGTTGTTGGTGCAGTCAAGTTGATTCTGACTCCTAGCAACAATGTGTCTAGCAGAGCGGAAAGCTTCTGGTCTTTTTGCACCATCCTCTCACCTTCTGGTGCTCTATCAGATAATGCTCCATTGCTATTCACGGAGTTTTCATGGCCAATTTTTTCAGAAGTGGGTGGCCAGGTCTTTCTTCCAAGTCTGTCATAGTCTGGAAGCTCCACTGAAACCTGTCCACCATGGGTAATCTTGCTAGTATTTGAAATCCCAGTGGCAGAGCTTTCAGCATCACAGCAACATGCAGCTGCCACAGTATGACAACTGACAAATGGGTGGTGTGGTTCCCTGACTGGAAAATGAACCTGGGCCATGGTGATGAGGGCTGAATCTTAACCACTAGACCCCCAGGGCTTCGACTATTTATGCAAGGATTTATTTCTGGGCTTTCTTTTCTGTTCCATTGGCTATATGTCTATCTCTATGCCAGTATCACACTGTTTTGATTACTGTAGCTTTATAGTAAGTTTTGAAGTCAGGAAGAGTGAGTAGTCCAGCTTTGTTCTTCTTTTTCAAGACTGTTTTGGTTTTGGGGGTCCATTAAGATTTCACATGAACTTTAGGATAGATTTTTCTATGTCTGAAAAACTATCATTGGGATTTTGATAGGGATTGCATTGAATCTGTAAATCACTTTGGGTAGTATTGACATCTAACAATGTTAAGTCCTCCAATCCATTTATTTATGTCTTCTTTAATTCCTTTCAGCAATGTTTAAAGTCTTCATTGTATAAGTCTTTTACCTTCTAATTCCTTTTTTTTAAAATCAAGGCTTTTCTTTTCAATCATGTCTCATTCGCTTTCTGAACTCTATTTTTTAATGTCCCTAATTATGAACAAAGACACTCTAAGAAATAAATCCATTTGCACTTCTAGCTACATTTCAAAATATGAAATATTGAATCTTCATGGAATGCCCAACCCAAGAAAGATTTTCTCCTGGGTCTCACAGAATATGTTTTACAGCAGTTTCAGAGAGGAACAAATATATTTTATGGTCCTCAGGAGATTTGGATGGGTAGAAGACTCCAAGAAGTGGGATAAATTTTCAATTCTGTGAGTGTTGCTAGAAGGGATTTACTAAACTTACAAATTTCCTCTTCGGGTCACTATTAAGTCAAAGACATATATATAAGGTTAACTGTTTTCTTCTTTCTCTTGCCTCACTACTCTGGCTAGAACTTTCACATAATGTTGAATAGCAGTGGTGAAAGTGGGTATCATTGTATTGTTCCTGATCCTAGGTGGAAAGCTTTTAGTCATTTACCACTGAGTAAAATGTTAGCTGTGGGTTTTTCACCAATGCCCTTTGTCATGTTGAGGAAGTTCACTTCTATTTGTAGTTTTCTGAGTGTTTTTGTGTGTGTGTGTATGCGTGAGGAAGAATGGCCCTGAGCTAACATCTGTGCCAATCTTCCTTTATTTTATGTGGGATGACATGGCTTGATGAGTGGCACTAGGTCCACGCCTGGGATCCAAACCTGCAAACCTGGGCCACTGAAGCCAAGTCACAAACTTAACAACTATGCCACTAGGCCGACCCCATGAGTGTTTTCTTTCTAATCATGAAAGTGACTTGAATTTTGTCAATGCTTTTTCTCTATCAATGGAGATGATCATGTGCTTTTTTCTCCTTCATTCCATTAATGCAATGTACCACGCTGATTGATTTTCTTTTGTTGAATCACTCTTGCATTCCTGGGATAAATCCCACTTGGTTATAGTGTACAATCCTTTTAATATGCTGTTAGATTCAGTTTGCTAGTGGCTAGTAGAGATTTTTGCATCACTATCCATTAGGGATATTGATTTGTAGTTTTTTATTTTTTGTGGTGTCTGCCTCACTTTGGTAACAGGGTAATATGGGCCTCATACAATGAGCTAGGAAACTCTTTTTTCTTTTATTTTTTGAAAGAGTGGAGAAGGATGGGTGCTAACTCTCCTCTAATTGTTTGGTAGTGTTGACCAGAGAAGCCATCTGGTCCTGGACTTTTTTTGTTGGGATGCATTTTTCACTGATTCAATCTTCCCACATTATAGGTCTACTGAGATTTTCTATTTCTTCTTGAACTAATTTGAGTAATTTATGTATTTCTAGAAATTTGCCCATTTCATCTATATTATCTAATTTGTTGGCATACAATTGTTCATACTGTTCTCTTATAATCCTTTTTCTTTCTGTAAGATCTCTAGTAGTGTCCTCACTTTCATTTGTGATTTTAGTTATTTGCATTTCTCTCTGTTTTTCTTAGTGTAGCTAAAGGGTTGTCAATTTTGTTGTCACTCAGCAGGTTAATTCTTTTAAGTATTTTATTTCATTGGTGCTAATGTAAATGGAGTTGTTTTCTTAATTTCTTTTTCAGATTGTTCATTGCTAGTGTATATAAATGCAACTGATTTTTTTGTGTTGGCTTTTTATTTTGATACTTTACTGAATTTTCTTATTCGTTCTGGCTGTTTTTCTGTGGAATCTTTAAAGTTTTCGAGATGTAAGATTATATCATCTGTGAATAGAGATAATTTGACTTCTTCCTTTCCAGTTTGGATGCCTTTCATTTCCTTTTCTTGCCTAATTGCTGTGGCTAGAACTTCCAGTACTATATTGAATAGAAATGGTGAAAGCAGGCATTCTTGCTTTGTTCCTGGTCTTAGAGGAAAAGCTTTCCATCTTTCACCATTAAATATGATGTTCACTGTGAGTTTTCATATATGGCTTTTATGATGTTGAAGTAGTTTGTTGAGTGTTTTAACCATGAGGGAGTGTTGAATTTTGTCAAATGTTTTTTATCCTTCAATTGAGATGATCACGTGGCTTTTTTCCCATTCATTCTGCTAATGTGGTATCTTACACTGATTGATTTTTATATGTCAAAACATCCTTGTATTTCAAGAATAAATCCCACTTGGTCAAGGTGTATAATTCTTTTAATATGCTGTTGAATTCAGTTGCTAGTATTTTATTGAGGATTTCTGCATTAACGTTCATAAGGGATATTAGTCGGTAGTTTTCTTTTCTTATAGTGTCTTTGTCTGGCTTTGGCATCAGGGTAATGCTGGCCTCATGGAATGAGTTAGGCTGTATTCCTTCCTCATGAATTTTTTGGAACACTTTGAGGATTGGTGCTAATAATCCGTCTTCAGCTGTTTGATAGAATTCTCTAGTGAAGTCATCAGTTCTGAGGCTTTTCTTTGTCCTGAGATTTTTGATTACTGATTCAATCTCCTTACTAGTTCCAAGTCTATTCAGATTTTCTATTTCTACTTCTTTGTGGAATTGCTTTCACTGCTCAAATTCCCCACACCCTCTGAAGTGGCGTCCATCTCCAGTGTTAGTGGTGGCATTTGGACTTAGTATTTCCTACTTCAAAGATATAGAACATGAGATGGGGGAAAGTCTTATCTTGGGTGAACGGTGCTCGTCATGAGAGTAGATGTTTCAGGCTCTGCTGTACCAGCACAGAGTCTCATGGGCAGGGTGTTCTCTTGTTCCAATATAAGGGTGACTTTTGTAGTCTTATGGCCATAGTTCTGTGGCCACTGACAGAAGCATTTGAAACTCCCATCTACAGGGATGTGCCGTTAACTCAACCATCACAAGATTGCTGTTATAAAGCCTTGATGAACATGAACTCCAATTCCAAAATTAAAAACATGCAAGAAAATAAGCCACCATGAGAGAGAATCAGCAGAACAGCAAAAGGTAGCGGCAGACTCTGAAGAACTTCATCAAATTGGAGCAGAGTCATTGAGTAGTAGATAAAGTATTCCATCTGAAGTGAACTTTTACTTTAAAAGACAGTAGAATTTCATCATTCACCCCTCATATATATTTTGTGGACAAGGAAGCATCTGGATGGGTCTAATCCCTTCCTCCAGTGTTTACCTTTATGATGATCTTTAGTAACTAGTAATCCAATAAAGTGTCCAATCAGGTAAGACTTAAGGAGACTATATTGCAATAATAGGCTTTTCCCCTCGTATTCTGGAGCAGCCTAATACTCTCTGTAGGAGTTATCATGGAGATTGAGTCATGGGACAAAAAAATGCTCTTATAGTTGTGGGTCCTTCTAGTTGTGCTACGTGGGACGCCATCTCAGCACGGCTTGATGAGCAGTGCTAGATCTGCGCCCAGGTTCCGGACTGGCAAAACCCAGGGCCACCAAAGTGGAACGTACGAACTTAACCACTTGGCCACTGGGCCGACCCCTCCAACTTTTTTTTTAAACTCTATTCCAGGATGCTTACCCTCACCACTCTAGAGTACGATTAAATGCATTTCCCTGCTATTTATGTTATTTCTTTTGCACCTACGAGCTTGACCAAAAATGACAGTTTGTCTCTTTTCTGCACTAGGCTTGCAGGCAGGGCATCCCTTTTATTCATCTTTATACTCCTAGGTAGCTAGTCCCACACTCACTAAAAATTCACTACACTAAAACAAACTTATGTGAACATAGCTGTTTAGAAGCAACTGTAAACAGAGACCATTTCAGACTGATCAACCTTCTTGTTAATATGTTACCATACTATAAATGAAGTCAATGTTTGATTTTAATTCTTTGCTTTTTTGCATATAGCATATGATCTCATCTTTAGGGTATTGTGCTATCAACAGGGGAGTTATTTATATATTCTGGGTATTAATCCCTTAGGCTAATCAGAAGAACCCTAGGCAGCTTTTTTGTACTTGGTAAATATAATATTCAACCTCTGATATCCCTGATGAGTAAAAAAATGTGTTTAGCCTTAGGGTATGGTGATGTAAAGGTAAAAAATTTTCTAAGTTGAAATCATGTTTTTCTGCTAAACACAGATGCCTCTTTATTAATTTCTCTTTCACCACCTTCCCCACCTCCATGCTATTTCAATATTTCTCTCCTCCCTCACCATCTCTTTGACCACTCTTTGCCTCTCCAGCCAGGAATAAACAAAACATCTCAAGAGAGCAAACCAAGCTTTCTTTTCTTTTTCTTCTAGTTCCATAAATGGGTGCTCTCTGTACCTCTGCATTTTGTAGCCAGTTTTAGCTTTGCTAGTTTGTCATGCTATCAAGTTGAGGAAGGTCTTTCACATAAGTTCCCTCCATTTAACTAGCTGTGCCTGCTTCGTGTGGGGTGCTGGTTCTCAGCTCAGCGGGATAATTGCTCTGGGGGAAAAGAAAACGCTATGGAGCTGTGCCAGTCAATTCAGTAGCCACAGGCCTACTGAGCACTTAAAATGTATCTAGTGCCACATTGAAACATTTTTAAACAAAAGCAATGGACAAAAAAAAAAAGACTAGAAATAACTCAATAAATTTATATTGACTATATGTTGAAATTATATATTTTGAAAATACAGTGTTAGATAAAATGTTATTAAATTTATTCAAATTAATTATTCAAGTTAATTCACCTGTTTCTTTTTACTTTTTAAATATGGCTACTAAAATGTTTTAAATTGCTTATGTAATGATATATGTGGCTTGCATTATATTTCTGGTGAACAGTGCTCCTCAAGAGGATTATGGATTTCCTGCTTAGATTCCCTAAGAAGAGCAAAAAATTCTTAAACTGTAAGTTTTAGTCTGTGACTACCGTTTGTTTCTTTCACTGTGATGAATCTATTAGCGTGCAGTGTTTTTTTATTGTAATAAAATATATGTAACATAAAATTTACCGTTTTCATCATTTTTAAGCATACAATTCAGTGACATTAAGTACATTTACATTTGTGCAACCATCACCACCATCCATCTCTAGAACTTTTGCCATCTTCCCAAACTGCAACTCCATTTTCGTTAAACATTAACTCCCCTTTACTCCCTACTCCTTGGCAACACCGTTTTACTTTTTCTCTTTGTGAATTGACCACTCTAGGTACCTCACGTCAGTGGAATCATACAGTATTTGTCCTTTTGTGACAGGCTTATTTCACTTACCATAATGTCTTCAAGTGTCATTGCGTGTGTCAGAATTTCTTTCCTTTTTAAGGAAATAATAATATTCCATTGTATGTATATACCACATTTTGTTTATCCATTTATCCATCAATGAACACTGGTGTTGCTTTCACCTTGTAGCTATAGTGAATAATGCTATGAAAATAGGTGTACAAATATCTGTTCAAGTCATTGTTTTCAATTCTTTTGTGTATATATCCAGAAATGGAGTTGCTGGATCATATGGTAATTCTATTTTTAATTATTTGGGAAGGTGTCATACTGTTTTCCACAGTGGTTGCACCCTTTTACAGTCTCATCAACACTGCGGAGGGTTCCAACTTCTCCACATCCTCACAAACACATTGTTTTCTGTTTTGTTGAGTACCATCCTAATGGATGCAAAGTGCTATCTCATTGTGGTTTTCATTTGGATTGCCCTAATGATTAGTGATGTTGAGGATCTTTTCATGTGCTTATAGAGCATTTGTCTAGCTTCTTGGAGAAATGTCTATTCCAGTTCTTTGCCCGTGTTCTAACTGGATTGTTTTTGTTGTTGTTGTTGTGTGTTACGAAACTTCTTTGTATATTTTGGATGTTAATCTCTTACCATGTACATGATTTGCAAATATTTTCTCCCATTCCATAGGTTACCTTTTCACTCTGTTGATAGTGTCCTCTGATGCATAAAAGTTTTTAATGTCGATAAAGTCCTCTGTATCTATTTTTTCTTTTACTGCCTGTTGCTAAATCTAATGTCATGAAGCATTTACCCTATGTTTCCTTCTATGAGTTTTACAATGTTAGGTCTTACTTTAGGTCTTCAATCCATTTTGAGTTAATTTTGTACATGATATACGGTAAGAGTCCAACTTTTGTATTTCCAGTTTTCAGGTTTAGCTTCAAAGTTTCACTGTACTCTTCCTTAAAAGACTCCCATTTTTAAAAATTTGCTAAGTCTTCCTCCGACCTCTCCCTCCAAAAAACCTGAAACAGGGTGTAAATATCAAACAGAAACCCCATTGAGACAGCTTTAGGATACAGAGGGTTTTCATTTAAATGGAGAATTAATGTTTAATGATTGTTTACTCTGTGCCAGGTGGTCTGCTTTACATAAATTTTCTCTTGTTCTGCTCCCCACGTCTGCAGAGGAGGGCGTTGTCTTCCATCCTACAGTTGGGAAAACTAAGGCTCAGAAAAGTTAAATCGTGCAGGATCCGCGCTAGATGCAAACTTCATATTCTGTGCTCAGCAGATACACATTCTGCCTCCAAATATAGTTAATAACCAGTAAAATTCTTATAAAATTAAGCAAAATATTAATCCCCATTTCAAAAGGACTGAGATAAATACTAGTGTAAACAATGAAAAGAACTTATCTTTATAATTCAACCTCAATCTTATTACAGACGTGTCTCTAGCATTTGTTATGGTTCCCTCATCGTGTCTATTTTTAACTGTTCCCACATTTCTATTGGCAAGCAGAGACGCAGTAAAATGCCACTCAAGCTGTCAGAATAATATTCTTAATTTTCCTTTGTTTGTACTTTCGGTTATTGCAATTCTAGTGCTTTCAGTTGATTAGTCTTCACTTAGCCTAAGGTTTTTATCTTTCTAAAAGGATATGGGAACAAACGCTTATCATTTTCTAAATCTCTAAGATGTACTTAGAACAAAAATTTTCCAGCAGTTCCTGCAATATAGTGACATATTTGTGAATCTCCCTTTTTCTTTTTAGGCTAGCACACAATTTGATACTTTATCTATGTTTTATTAAGGTACAATAAATATAACATAAAATTAACCATCTTAAAGTGTACAATTCAGTGCCATTTAGTATATTCCCAGTTGTGTAACCATCACCTCTATCTCCTTCTGAAACATTTTCATTACTCCAAATGGAAACTCTGCACCATTAGACAATAACGCCATTTCTCCCTCCTGCCATCCCCTGGCAACATCTAATCTCCATGAATTTGCCTATTCTACGTATTTCGTATAAGTGGAATCAGACAATATTTGTTCTTTTTTGTCTGTCTTATTTCATTGAGCATAATGTTTCTGAGGTACAACCTTGTTGTAGCACATGTCAGAACTCCATTCCTTTCTATGCTTGAATAATATTCCATCGCATGTATGTATCACATTATGTTTATCCATTCATCCATTATGGACATTTGGGCTGTTTCCATTTTTTGGCTATTGTGAGTAGTGCTGCTGTGAACCTTCATGTACAAGCTTTTGTTTCAATACTTCCTTTCAATTCTCTTGGGCATATACTTAGAAGTGGATTTCCGGGGCATGTGATAATCCTATGTTTAACTTTTGAGGAACCACCAAAATGTTTCCCACAGCACTGCACCATTTTGCACTCCCAACAGCAATGTACAAGGGTTCTAATTTCTCCACATCCTGACCAACACTCGCTATTTTCCATTATTTTGATTTTAGCTATCCAAGTAGGTAAGAAATAGTATCTCATTGGGTTCTCGTTTGCATTTCCCTAATGGCTAGTGATGTTTAACATTTCTCATCTATTCATTGGCCATTTAAATATCTTCTTTGGAGAAACATCTATTTAAGTTCTTTGCCCATTTTTAATTGAGCTGGTATTTTTGTTGTTGATTTGTAAGAGTTCTTTACATATTTTGGATGTAAATATCTTCTCCCATTCTATAGGTTATCTTTTCACTTTCTTGATAGTGTCCTTTGACGCACAAAAGTGTTCAATTTTGATGAAGTCCAATTTATCTATTTTATGTTTAGTTGCTTGTGCTTTTGGTGTTGCATGTGAGAAGCCAATGCCAAATGGATGTGACCTTTGTTTATGTGACCTTTATTTATAATTTAACATAGAGAAATTGTTTATGATCATTTAAGAAAAGTAAAAATAGTTCAATTAGGGTTATCAAACAGACATCAGTGGGCAACACTGCAAGATATTTTATTTTTCATATCTTTTTTTAAAGTGTATCAAAATTAGGATGTGAAATTTTGAAAAAATTAGAAAGCTGTTATCAAAAACTTCTATTAACCCAGACTTCTCAGGGGATATGGTATGTTGGTTCATCGAATTCAGAGAAAAATTGAGAAGACTTTGAAATAGCTTTCAAAATATTTTAATTTAGTCCAGTATTTTATGACCTAGAATTCCTAGGGAATATCAGTATGAATAATTATCATGGCAAAGCTAGACTGATTCTAGGTAATTTTATGTATTTTGGTTATTTTAAATAAGTGTACTGAATTGATTCTCTCTCTTCCCACTCTTTTCTGCCTTTTCCTAAACATGTGGAAAAACATTTCCAGTTAGTCGAGAATTCCAGATACTGGAAGTTTAAAATTGACATAACCTAATCACAAAATACAATAGGCAGGTTCCCGTGGTAACCTAGATAGTGTTTTTAAGACAATAGTATTGATACCATGGCTCTAGATTTAAACACTAATGACCTATGCTACCTCGCTTTAAATTCCTTCATTGTTTAAAAAAGAAATTAGAGTAAATTTTTATTACTTTTCATGATTCCTCTCAGCTCTAAAATCCTGTGCTTTTTATGAAGAGGAGCTGAAAGTAAGTGAAGTTATTTCTTCCATGTTTTGCCTTACTTGGAGATGCCCTCTTCAAAGGGAACATGGAGTTCCTCAAAAAGATTCCAGATCATTCAATATCTCTATACTGTATTCCAGATAAAAGTAGCAGAGAGGATGGAAACTTGCATTATCGTGTTCAATAAGAAAGTATGTGCCGATGGATTGGGGAATGTAAAAGAACATTTTTTTGAGCCTAATCTTCCCTTACTGCAGATTGTAATGAGTGGACACTTCAGCACGTGTAGAAGTATTTTATGCTCTTCCAGGAAGCAATGCCGATGCCAGAATTACTAGCTCTCTGAATCACACATTTAAGAAAAATGTCTCAATCATACTTGAAGAGGCACCTAAAAGGGTTTGACAATTAGAGTACGAAAAATAGTATTGTCTACCAATATGGTACACTAAATCCAAGTGTTCCAAGGAAATTTACAAATTGTTGAAGCCTCACAATATTTTGGCAAATAGGTTTCATACTGCACACTGAGGGCTTTGGAGGAATGACATACTGTTGTCACATAAGCCATAGATATAAAACAGACACAAGATGCCATATGGCAATAATAATGCAGAAAATGCCTTTCTTTCATCCTAAAAGATCTCAAAGGGTTTTGCAAATGGAAATGAAGAAACTTAAGCACAGCCCCCTCCAGAGGGAACAGAAGTGAGCCTTTGATCACTCACGTTAACACCAGATAACAATTTAGGAAGAGCTGTGTCCTTGATTGCAAGAATAGATTCCTCAACAACAGGAAGTTAATGATAGATTTGGAATAGTAAGAGATAATAGTTTACAAAAATAAGTAGGCAAGTTAAATCCCAAGCAACAGAAATATGATATTTCAATGAATTGTATGCACAATTGGAACTTTTTACAACATACACTACATGAGTTTAATACGTACCAGGCGCTATGCTAGGGCTTCACATGTTATTTCATTTAATCTTCACAACAAGTCTGTGAGATGGGTCCCATTATTATCTCCACTTTAGAAAGAGGAAAAAGACGCATTGCAAGATGGAAACTCTCGCCTAAGGCTAATCAGATAATTGGTGGCAAATACCGATTATATATACATAGACATGTATGTATCTATTTATGTATATATCTATTTGTGTATACATATGTATATATTTATGTATACATATGTATATATATTGATTAGAATATAATCATTTCTACTATTGGTATTAGAGATCTCTCTTGGAATCATCTAATTATAAAATGGATACATAAATAGTAATTCAACGTGTTGAAATTTTCCACCATTCAGGAGTGTACATGGATTTTAACGTATAAAACAAACATAATGTTTTAAAAGAAAGGAAGGAAGGAAGGGTAGAAAGCAGAAAGAAAGAAAGAGGGAAAGAAAGGGGGAAGGCAGGCGAGAGAATGATCTGCTGAGATCTTGGATCAGGCAGTTACTGAGTGAACTGCGTTATGAAATGTCTGGCTCTGAGCAGGCCAGGCAGTCCAAGTCCTCTTATCTGAATAAACCTTGACAATTTTTGGAATGCCTTAAAGCTTCAGGGCACTGGCTATGTTGCCACACTGGCCTGGCTTTTCTACGCACAAATACCATCCTGCTCTGTGGGGCCTTGGGGAAATCTTTCGACCTCTCTGAAGATCAGACTTCTCATCCATCAATAAGGAAGAATAATCTCTACTTCTCAAAGTTGTGGGGATTAAATGTACTAATAGACATAAGGAGTTTAACAAATGGTCGCCAGTCTGTAAATATTATCATTCTTTTCCTCCTCTTTGCTATTGGCAGAGAGAGAAAGAGTGATATTCCTCAAGGTTTGGTTAACTTTCACTTATATGTGACGGCTGTACAGAGGCAGTAGGTTCAATGAAATTCACAGCTGGAAAGCTCATATTAATAATTCTGTCATAATAATTTCCTTCAACGTCTTTTCTGAAAGCGTTAGCTGGCAGCTGTGAATCCTTCAGATGCTGAGTTCTTAACACAGTGATTCTGATGCCAATTTGCCAGTTGTTTGCAGAGTAAGGGTATCGCTTGTTCCTTTGTGCCAAGTGATGAACATGGCTGCCCAAATCTCTCTCTCACTCTCTCTATCTTTCACACACACACAATCCTGAGGAGTGCGAAGAGAAGGAAAAAAGGCACTCATAAAAAGTAGAGAGAGGGCTGAAACTCTTTAATATTTTTTCCCACCCCACAGCCATAATACTAAGCCAGCCACCTAATAACTGTGAATAGGTAGCATACATTTTAATTAAAATATTTTCACAGGAGCTCTAGATTCAGAGCAAAAAAAATTACATTTAAATGTTGCTGATGAACAAATTCAACTCTGACATTAGTGCGATCAAAGTAAAACAAAAGAGAACAAAAATCCCTAAATGTACCTAAAACCAGATCTTATTACCAATTCTCTTGACTTCCTTTTCCATAATGGAAACAGTATTGTCCTAATGGCCTCAGCTGGACTCTTCCATGTTATCTTTCTTCTCCTTTGTCTCTCCATCTTATCAGGTGGGAAATTACATTAATTCTTCCTTTCCACATATCTTTTAAAGCAATTCTATTTTTCTCTTCTCACTGTCATCATCTTAGTCAACAATACGAAATCTGGATTTTTCACTTTAAGTCTGGAAACCTCTCCTGTGTGGTGGTCCAGAGGATTCTCTCCCTCTGTTCACATCTGAACACTGCCAAGAGATTCATTTAAAAAACAAAGCAAATATCCTCTCCCAATTGTTAGGTTGTCTTTTCATTTTGTTGATGGTTTCCTTTGCTGTGCAGAAGCTTTTTAGTTTGATGTAGTCCCATTTGTTCATTTTTTCTTTTGTTTCCCTTGCCCGCTCAGACATGGGACTTGAAAATATGCTGCTCAGACCGATGTCAAAGAGCGTACTGCCTATGTTTTCTTCTAGAAGTCTCATGGTTTTGGGTCTTGCATTCAAGTCTTTGATCCATTTTGAGTTGATTTTTGTGTATGGTGTAAGGGAATGGTCTGCTTTCATTCTTTTGCATGTGGCTGTCGAGTTTTCCCAACACCATTTATTGAAGAGACTCTCCTTTCTCTATCGTATGCTCTTGGCTCCCTTGTTGAATATTAGCTGTCCACAAATGTGTGGGTGTACTTCTGGGCTCTCACTTCTGTTCCATTGATCTGTGTGTCTGTTTTTGTGCCAGCACCATGCCATTTTGGTTACTATGGCTCACCTCACTCCAGTCAGAATGGCTATAATTAACAAGACAGGGAACAACAAAAGTTGGAGAGGATGTGGAGAGAAGGGAACCCTAGTACACTGCTGGTGGGAGTGCAAACTGGTGCAACCACTATGGAAAGCAGTATGGAGTATCCTCAGAAAATTAAGGATAGATCTACCATATGATCCAGCTATCCCACTGCTGGGTATTTATCCAAAGAACTTGAAAACACAAAGGCATAAAGATACATGCACCCCCATGTTCATTGCAGCATTATACACAATAGCCAAGATATGGAAGCAACCTAGGTGCCCCTCAAGGGACGAATGGATAAAGAAGATGTGGTATTTATACACAATGGACTACTACTCAGCCATAAGAAATGATGAAATCTGGCCATTTGTGACAACATGGATGGAGCTTGAGGGCATTACACTGAGTGAAATAAGCCAGAGGGAGAAAGTCAAATACCGTATGATCTCACTCATAAGTAGAAGATAAAAACAATGACCAAAAAAAAACAACACATAGCATTGGAGATTGGATTGGTGGTTACCATAGGGGAAGGGGAGAGGGGGCAGGGCAAAAGGGGTGATTAGGCTCACATGTGAGGGGATGGACTATAGTTGTTTTTTGGGTGGTGAACATGATGTAATAATCTACACAGAATTCGAAATATGATGTACATCCGAAAATAAATAAATAAATAAATTCTAAAACAACAAACAAACAACAAAGCAAAACACTGCTTGTGCCAGGTCTCTCTGGTGTGTAGAAAACTTTCTGTCAAATTTTCTCTGCTAGGCCCATGCTGCCGTGTCAGCCTCTGCTGCGCCCGGTGGAGGCCCTCTTGCCATCTTCAACTCTTTCTCTCCGAACGCTTATGCCATTTTGCCTTGGAATCTTTACTCCCAGCAGCCCCTCCTCTCTGGTTGTTTGTGTCTAGCATTGTGTCTGCATATGGTGGTCATGTATATATATTGGTTTATGAATAAGTGAATGTGCCCATCCTTTAGACCATCCCAGTAGAAAGAGAAAGAAGCTTCGAGTTTCTCTCAATACCAGACAAAAGGAAACCCGCACACAGCCACCTCGCATATTCGTGAGTCCATGCTTTAATTTAATAAATGTGAATTTGGGGAGACAAAAATATGATGACAGACAAATGTTTTGGAGGTAAATTATTTTATTGCCTTAATAAACCATGTTCTATTTTTCATGGAATTTTCTAAGAGGATAGTTTGAAAAAGGAGATGATGCATGTAATTTAAATGTTTTACTAATATAGTACTTGAGAAGAGTCCATTACTATTAATAATCCCTGTGATAGTAAAACCAAAACAAACAAGTGAACCAAAGCTCTGTCAAAAAAGAACAGATTGAATCTTATGAAGGGTACTTGATGAAGCCTCAAAGACCTCAGAAATCTTTCTGTTTCTACCATGGCATGTTCGGCTCATGGATCAAATCTTGAACACAGAATGCTTGCATTTGTATAGCATATAGGATGTTGGTTTTTCAAGAGAAATTTTTTAAAGATTACTTAATCCTGAAAAGGCCTATTTTTGCCATCTTATCAATTCCAAAGTGAACTTTAAAAAAAATTGATTTTAGGGGCTGGCCCCGTGGCCAAGTGGGTAAGTTCACGCGCTCTGCTGCAGGCTGCCCAGTGTTTCGTTGGTTCGAATCCTGGGCGCGAACATGGCACTGCTCATCAGACCACGCTGAGGCAGTGTCCCACATGCCACAACTAGAAGGACCCACAACGAAGAATATACAACTATGTACCGGGGGTCTTTGGGGAGAAAAAGGAAAAAAATAAAATCTTTAAAAAAAAATTGATTTTATTACCTTAGGTAAATTATATATCTCTTGACTTAACATGCAATATAGTAAAAATTATGCCAAGAATAATTTTTTTGGCCCTGAGCTAACATCTGTTGCCAATCTTCTTCTTTTTGCCTGAGGAAGATTGTCACTGAGCTAACATCTGTGTCAATCTTCTTCTATTTTTTGTGTGTGGGACACCGCCACAGCATGGCTTGATGGTGGTGTGTGGGTCCATGCAGGGATCCAAACCTGTGAATCCCAGCCGCCAAAGCAGAGTGCATGAACTTCACCAAGACTATTCTTTTTATGTGATAATTTTCACATTTAAGTGGACAAGATTATTTAATTTTTATTTTAAAGTCAGCTCAGAAATAGTCCCTAAGTCTTTTTAAAAAATAGGAATTAAAGCCGTATATGAAGAATCTCCCCCACCAAAAGCCCAAAGCAGAGAGCTTTAAGCAGCGTGTGGAAAACAGTGTTAAAAGGGGGCTCGTTTCCTGGCGTAATGGTTTGTGGGTTTTCATCAGCCACAACACACAAAAAAAGGAAGAAAGATTGGCAACAGCTGTTAGCTCAGAGCTAACCTTCCTCAGCAAAAAAAAAAAAAAAAAAAGAAAAAAGAAAGGAAAACAACAAAAAACAGAAAACATGTTATAAGAGATGTAAGGATTCCTGTTTGTTTAGTGTCATGCAATGTGATAATAAATTCTGGCCTCAACAAACAAAGGTTTTTAAATAGAGCCAATTAATATGAGCACCTTTAAAATTTGTTGTAGATAATTCTGTACTGCCCTCTTTGACAAGATTGGGTTCACATTCTGTGTTGTTACCTTCATTTAATCTGATATTAAATGGCAAATGAGTCAGAACACAAGCGAGCAAGTATTATGAGTAATCAATCATCAGAATTGAGTTTTGCAGAGCAGGTTTGAAGGGAATGGTGGTGATTTTCAATAACTTTTTACTTATAAGTTAATTTTTAAATTCTTCTTTCACAATGTGCTGTCATTTCACGAAATACATTTTTTGTGTTTATTTTGATTTATTGATGGTTGACAATACAATCCGTAAGGGTCTTTAACGAAATGATCCAAGTGTGACACTGGGATAGGGATTGTGTGTGGAGTTCAAGGACTATAAACTTCACAGGCTTGTTAAGAAGATTAAATGAAATAATATCCATCAAGGATTAAGATTGCTTTGAACACAGTAAGCCCTCAGTAAGGGTTACTTGTGATTATTTTAGTTTTTATTACTAAAGGTAAGTCTGGCTTTTTAAAGTTCTAGACAGTGTTGAATTAAGTAAATTTCTTATTTAAGAAATTAAGAATTAATTTTAAATTAATAATGAATTAATAATTTCTTTTCTTAGTACTGTGATGGTTGTTTGCTTGATGGAGGTTTTGAACCACGTCTTCCAAACCCAGTGTATCTCTAAATTACACTCAGTTTAATCTTGAATGAGACAATTATTAGACAGAATTATTATCTTGAGGTAACATAGTATGCTAAGTATAAAGCCAAGTTGCGGTTTACTCAGACTTTTTACTGAAATATAGCATACATACAAGAAAATGTACAAGTCATGAGGGTACGGCTCAACGTATTTTCACATAATGAACACGTGTTTGCATAACTGGTACTCAGATTAAGAAAGAGAACATTATTAGCACCTTAGAAGAATCCCTCAGTTCTCTATGCCTTTTGCCAGCCACCATTACAGAAAACTGCTGTCATGATTTTCAGTACTACCTATTAGCTTTCCTATTTCTGAATATACCATGATATGTATTTTTTGTATGTTGCTTCTTTCACTCAGTGTTATGTTTGGTAGGTTCCTCCAAGTTGCTGTGTAATTGTACATTATTCATTCTCATTTCTGTGTACATTCCATTGTATGGATATACAACAATTTATCTATCCATTCTACTGCTGATGGACATTTGGGTTGTTTTGCCTTTGGGGCAATTATGAAGAGTGTGCCCATGAACATTCCTGTTCATGTCTTTTGGTAAACACATGGATACATTTCTATTGGGTATATACCTAGGAGAGGAATTTACTCATTCATAGGATATGATGTTCAGCTTTAGGAGATACTGTCAAACAGTTGGTCAAAGTGGATGTGCCAACTTATATTCCCAACAAAGGGAGAGTTCTAACTGCTTCACATCCTTTCCAACACTTGGTATCATTAACCTTTTTTATTTTCATCATTCTAGAGGGTACACAGTGACAAGAACTGTAAAAGTTCTGAGATTTTTGTCCTATACTTAAATTAGTTAGAACTTCATGGACTTTGGAAGAAAACTCAATATTCCTGGGTCAGAGATGAAGGATAGTTTATTAATTCATAGCCTTTGAAGTAACCAGTATATCAACGTTTCTGTAGAGGTTCCCTGAGCCCCAGTCTCACAGAGCAATCCAAAGAAAGCCAGATGGCACCTGCATGAGTAGTGAGCTGCATTACAGGAGAGGAATCCCATGCTTAGGGAACCCAAATCTTTTATAGTGGGCAGGAAGCAGGCTTGTTCTTTTCCAGAGGGAGACACTACCTCTATCTTCCAAGGCTGTACACTATGCAAACATCTTTGAAAAGGTAGTTTGGAACAAACAGCAAACTCTCAAAGCAGAGCATTACCTGCATTACATGCAGAAACAAGAAAGATCCATGAAGAATTATCTCTCAACAACAGTGTTAATGCATTATGGTTTGAATTTGCATGTCACTGATAATTAATGAAGATGAATGAACACATTTCATAGTTATTGGTCATTTGTATACCCTCTTTTAAAAAGTGCATATTCAAGTCTTTTTGCCTATGTTTCTATTGAGTTGTGTGGTTGTGCTTTTCTCACATATTTTTAGAAATTCTTTATATATTCCGGATACTGGTGATTTGTCTGATATATATTTTGCAAATATCTTCTCTTACTCTATGGCTTGTCTTTTCACACTCTTAATTATCATTTGATAAATAGAAGTTTTTAATGGTAGCATTAATCCAAACATAGACAAATAAAACAATGGAAAAAAAGAAAGAGTCCAGAAACAGACTCATTTTTGTACAGTGATCTGATTTTTGACAAAGTACAGCTGGGGAAATAGCATCTTTTAAATAAATGGTTTGGGTCAATTGAATATACATGAAAAATGAATATGGAACAAATTCATCTTGATCCCTACCTCACACCATAACATAAAGCCAATTCTAGATGGACTATAGATATAAATATGAAAGGTAAAACAATAAAGCTTTTAGAAGGAAACCTAGGAGAATGTCTTTGTGACTTTGGGATAGGCAAAGATTTACCGAAAAGGATCCCCACACATTAACGATAAAGGAAAAATTTTACATAGTTCACTACATTAAAGTTAAAACTTGGAATTGTTAAACTGAGTCTTGTATAGGCATATAGTTTAAAGAAAATTCATTCTTACTGATGCTTTTTAAAAATATCTTTCCCTCCAGGCCCCTTTCCAATCCCACAGTAAACTTAAGTTCTAAGAGAATAAAGAAGGTATAAGAAGCAGCTTATAACCTCACAATGTAACCCCAGTAACCTAGAAGATAGGGCATTACAATAGTGGAGACTTTATATACCTTGCTAGCAGGAGAGAAAACCCAGAAACTTAGACAGTTTTTTCAACAGTGGGTTCAATATTTTCCTGTTACCAGTGATCAGAGAAATAAATACGTATACTAATTTGCTGGCCACCTGTCAACATATTTGATGCACACGCACGTTTTAATTAGGCTTTCGTTGGAAAGAAACACCTCACACAAGTTAAGGAGTATTTATTTTGAGGATGCTCACCAACTTCAAGAAGGATCTGAACACCATTAGAAATCAAGCCTGTTTAGTGCTTAGCTAAAGGGATGGGTTTTCTGTGAACTCAATAAAGCTTGCGTTTCAGAACCGATGGCTGGCTTCGACCTTTACCAAGAATCTGAGAGAATCTTTAGTGATTTTATATTTGCCATTTTATATTATTTTTCTTATATAAGACTCTTGGAATTGTGTAAACTTGAGGCCCTGGGTCTGTCCCCCGGTGGTGTGAAACCTTTCATTTCCCAGGTAGGGGTGATTCTCTTATGTGGGTTAACAGTCTTCTTTATAGCAACTGGCCCCTTATGATTACCCATAACTTCTGCTGCCTCATGAACTCAGTACTCGTGCCCATGATGGCTTCCCTGGTCACTCTTGCTTTCATCGTGACTTCAGAGTCTCTTGAATTAGTAACGCCTAATTATTTCAATGTTTCCCAGTTAAAATACAAAAGAAGGATAGGGTTTGGCCCAGTTTGTCCTTTTGTACCGAACCTCATCATAGATCACTGATCAACCTCTGAAACAATTGCCGTGTGTCAGATACAGGAGGGTCCCCTGGGACACAACACCACTGCCTGCTCCTTCAAGAGGGGCTCTGATTGTCATCTCCATTAGACACATAGGGTGTCAAAGTTAATTCAACAGAAAATCTCAGCTTTGGGGTGAAAGTTCAGAGGCTGAAATATTGGACACGCAAGCCTCATGGCATAAATTAGATAAGGATACGGCAAGAATACATAACTTTTAAATATGTAAGAGATAGTTCCAGATCCATAGAAGTTTGTCATCAACTTGTGTCTTTGAGCCAATTGCTGGTCTCAGAATTCCTGAATTAGAGAAATCTTAAAATAGCCCCAGACCAGCTCTTCTGTGGAATCCGTGGCTAAGCCTGTCCTTCTGACATGAAAAGACTAGGGGGATGATGGCTCTTCCCAGAGCAGCCAGAGTTAGGTTCTGCGTCATTCATTACTGGGCCCAGAGTCATCAAAAATCAAACACGTTGATGACAAGTGAGACACAGCAATTATTACTAACTTATTGTTAAGAAAGTTTTGTGGTAGTCTGATTTGCTTCATTATTAAAGATTGCCCAAAACATTTTTTGATAGTGAAGATACTTAGTTCCTAGAATATGTTAGGTTGAAGAGTCTGGAGGGCCTTTGTATACTGGGTCAGTTCTCACAGAAAGAGAACTAATTTAGCAACACAAAGTACATTAAAGTTTTATAAGGAAAATAAAAAGTTTGTCCCACAGAGGAAATCAGTCGCTGTGTGTGTGGGTGGAGAGACAGTTGGGAACTAAGGACAGAGCCAAAGAGGAAAACGCTGCAGCGTGAGAGGAGAGGGAGGGAACGTGGTCAGAACAGCCCCTCCATTAGCAATGAAGCAATGGAAACATGGGACCAGGGGTGATTTGCAACTGGGTTCCCCTGAAAACTGTCTGGCTACATGTGAGGAGGGGACAGGGACACAGCATTTCCCTCACTACTTGGCTTTCATTTCTCAGAGAATCAAACAATAAAATTCCATAAAGTTTCACAGGCCTGCTCTCTCTCTTTCGTTCTCTCTCTCTACCTGGTACTGCCATCTCTCCTCTCTTACGGAAATGTTGGTGAACTGATGGAATGAACTATAGTATAATATGGTATAGATAGAAGAGAGAAGGAAGGAGAAAATATAAGAGGTCTACATTAATGAAAGAGTAAACAATCATACATACATGCGTAGAACACTGAACATGAACAAAGCATTGTGCTAGTGCAGGAAAACAAAGATAAATCTTGATTCTGTTAATACAGATGAACTGATAAAGCCAGTGCTCATGGGTTACAGCCTATATCCTCTCACCTTCTTGAAGATGTTGATCCAGGAATTTTCCCATTTCTCTCCTGTTTCCTCCATCTCCACCCCTCCTTCTGGATCATTCCCATCAGCACACAAACATACTTTCATCTTAAAACAAGGAAACAAACCAACAAATTCCTCTCAACCCTTTTCTTCCAATCTCAGTTTCTAACCGATTTCTTTGCTCCCTTTAGCAAACGTCCTTAAAAGGTCTGTCAACACTCATAGTTGTCCATTTCACTCCTTCCATTCTCTCTTAAGCCCACTTCAATCAGGTCTTTTCTCCCACCATTTTACAAAGATTGCTCTTGTGTCTCGGTCCTCGTGTTACGGGGTCAGTTTTTGGCATAGTTGAGCACCTCACTTGACTTCCAGGACACTGTCTTGGGTTTCCTCATACTCTGCTGTGGCTCCTCAGTCTCCTTTGCTGAGTCGCCATTGTGTCCTGAGCGGTTAATGGTGAAGGGTGTCAGGTCCTCTTATATTCTCCATTTACACTCATTTCTGTCTCATCCAGTCACATAGCTTTAAATACCATCTACATACTAATGATGCCCAAATTTTTGTTTCCAATATAGACTTCTCTCCCATACTGATTCAAACACGCAGATGTCTACTTGTTACACCTACGTGGATGTTGAAGAGACATTTCTAACTCATTATGCCCAAAATGGAGATACTGCTACCCTCAAACTTACTTTATCCAAAGTTTTTCTTGTATCGGTTAATAGAAAGCCTGTCCTTCTAGTTTCTCAGACCAAAATTCTAACAGTCATCCTTGACTCCTCTTTCTCAAATTCTTGTTGACTCTACCCTCAACATATATCCAGAATCTGATCACTTTTTACCATCTGAAATTCTATCACCCTGGTCCTAGCAACCACCATCTCAACTCCATTACTGTAATAGCCTCCTAACTTTTTTCTTTGCTTCTAATCCTTGTACCATTCCAGTCAATACTCAACCTGAGTGATGCTCCTGAAATGTAAGTTCGATCATGTCAGCCTGTGCTTAATACCCTGAGGTGGCTTCTCATGTCTCATGAGTGAAAGCTAAAGCCTTTTTGATGCATGTGATATGGTTCCCATAACCTCTCGAACCTTCTTTCTGGCTACTCTCCGCTCACTCACTTTACTCCAGCCACAACAACCTTCTTTCTCTTCTTCCAAAATGCCAGGTAGCTCCCACCTTGGGGCCTTTACCGTGATGTGACTGTCTCACCTTTCTGAATGCTCTTCCCCTACGTGTATCCCAGGCTAATTCCTCCATCTCTTTCTAGTTTTGTTTGAATCTCACCTTCTCCATAAGCCTGCCTTGTCCATCTAATGTAAACTTGCAGTCTGGTGCTCCAGATCCCTATACATTCTCCCGTTTTTTTCTGTATTACTTACAACCTTTTCACATAGTCTGTGATTTACTTACAGTCATGTGTCGCTTAACGATGGGATAAAATTTTGAGAAATGTGTCATTAGGTGATTTTGTCATTGTGTGAACATCATAGAGTGCACTTACACAAAACTAGATGGTATAGCCTACTACACACCTAGGCTATATGGTACTAATCTTATGGGCCCACCATCATATGTGTGGCACATGACTTTTCATTGGTTTTGTTCACTGATGACCTCCCAGGTCTTTGGTCACAGCTTGGCACATAGTAGAAGCTCAATCATTGTTTACTGAATTGGGGTTTCCTATCTTTGAGGAGCTTACATTCTAGTGGGAGAGAGTGTGCAGGTACAATTGGTGTGTTCGAAGTGCCTTGAGAATACAGAAAAAGGAGTCATTTACTGTGTTGGGGTGGGCAGGTGGTGAGAGCTTCAGAAAAAACAAAAGGGATCTTGGAGCTAAATCTCAAGGGGCGAATAGGTAAAGCTGAGAAGCTGGGCTGGAAGCCCAGGGAAAGGGCAGAAGATTCAAAGTAGTGTTCAGCATGTAAAGAGCACCATAGTATGAAGCTATAAGGTATATTGGCATGATAGGGGCTCAAAAATGAAGCTCGAGAATTTATAGCTTCTGTTATCCTTCTTTAGCACCGTCACTTCCCGACAACTCTGCCTTCTCTCATCTTTTTTATTTCTTTGTTTATTCTTGTGCTTAGATACTGGACTCTGTTGTGTAGAGTGGTTAGAACTGTAATTCCTGAGTTGAAGAGAGGATGCAGACAGGCCAAAATTAACTAGACAAGCAAGATGAGGAAGATACCCAGAAGGAAAGATCCAGGAGGGCGAACCAGGCTAGGGGTGATGGTAGGGACAGAGTAGAAAGAGGAAGAGGGAGAAACTGGGGAGACTTTGGGCAGCTGTCATGAAGACTGGAGCTTTAGAAAGAAAATACGCAAAGTGTTTTCTTTCTCCACCAAAAAACTTTAGTAAAGAACAACATTGCAGTCAATACTTTTTGGAGTCAATTTGTGTCGATTTTCAATAAAACACCCCTAAGCATTCCTACAAAGAAATGAGAGTTGATTTAGAAGTAGAGCTGACAGGTGAGTTGGCCTGGAAGATCGGGTTCAAAATGACTCAGGTTATTAAGCTAGCTGTTTTGGGGAGATGATGACACTTCTGCCAAGAAAAGGAACACAGGAAGCGCATGTTAGCGACTGAGAGAGGGGCTTGAAATAATGTGTCCAGATTTAAAAATGTTGAGTTGGAGAAGCCTAAGGGACCTTTAAGGGAGATGCCTAACAAGTCATTGGACTAAACTCTAGAGCTTGAGAAAGCTGGTTACAAAGCTTTTGGTGCCATCACGTCATTGTGGTGTGAGAGTTGAAACCATGGGCTTGCATGTGACCACGTAGAGACAGTGTGGAGAAGGAAACAAGAGATCCAAGGACAGATGGAAGAGGGGTAGTCAGAAAACACGAAGCCATCAAAAAGAGAGAGTGCAGCGTAAAAATTGAAGGATATTCAGAAGTTGTGTCATGAAAACGAAGAAGTTTCAAGACTATTTCTATCTCTGTCTCTGGGTCTCTCGCTTAGACACACACACATTCTCCTCCTTTTAGGATCAAATGAGGTCCAGAGTCCAAGCACTAAAGGCTGTGAAGGAAGACTCCCCCTCTCGCCCACTCACCCAGTCCCTTCTTAATATTTTAGCTAACTGCAGAGTGCCAGATCCTTAGTAGGGAAGAGGAAATAATAATAACTATTAAAACTAACCTTTGTTAAGGGCCAGTTATTGAACTAAGAGTTTACATAGATTATCTCATCTAATCCTCTTAACAATTCTATGTGGGTTTTACAATTTCTATTAAATATGCAAAAACTTAGGCTCAAATGCTTAAATAATGGCCAAAGATCGAAGATCTGAGCAAGTGGCCAAGCTGGGATTTACATCCGAACAGTTCATCTGCCTTGGTCCCCGCTTTGCATTCCACCTCCGTGAGTTGCTACATTGCTAGTATTCTACTGGATGAGAAAGCTTAAGAATCTCATTTAATATATTCGTAAGAAACTTAGAAGGTCTCAGGCAAAATTTAAAAGTTCACAGTGATAGACGAAGGCAGTGTTGATGGTTAAAACAAACCTGAGTGTAATAAAAGAGATTTTAAAACATAAGTAGATTACGAAGAGGTCATAGTAATATAAATAACCCCAAGTGTTGGAGAATATTTATTTATTTTATTAGAGACATAGAAATACAAACATTTGAAAGCACCCCCCCCAAAAAGCTGGTCTTCATTCTTAGTCTGTAGATCATTTCTGACCACACCGCCGCCTCCCTTCCCCTTGTTAAACTCCTCGTCCAGATAAATGTGTAGTCTTTTTCACTTTATCAGAGAATGTCAAAGCACCTGCACTTATGCCTTCACTATATGTCGGAAAAAGGATCACATTTCCTATGTTATGCTGGCTATTTCTGAGAGCGGAATCTTCAGATAGCTTCTTCACTGGTCCCATGATCTAAGTCTGTTTTTAGAAGGACATTTTCCACTTTAAATAAATTAAGAGCAATTTAACTTCATCTGTTATTAAAGATTCTGAGGGTTTTTTCCAGCACCCAAGCTGCACTCTATTTATAAGATTTTACCTTTCAAGACTAAATGGAGTTGTGGATTTGCGAGTATCCTTAATTATGCTAAATTTGTTACTGAATATCACCACCTGAATGGGCTGAAACAAACTGGTGGGGAGGCCAGTCATTAGAAAATCCTCTATTTGCCAGATCACAGCATGTCTAAACGTGGTTCTACTTTTTGTGGTGTAGAAAATACGGTAAGATATATTTCAGTTTCTTGTCAAATATATACCAATCTAAGAAACAGAGTTATACAGTTTCACGAATTTTTAAATCCCTTAGTCTCTTAAATTCCACCTTTCCTCATTTTTACTTTCTCACTAAACCATAATAGATAACCAAAACTCACTTTAAAGAATTCCCTTAAAAAAATGGAAAAGGAAGATGCCAGTCATTCACCCTTGCACTCCGTCACTCAAATCTGACTGAGCAGATGAGAGGAGAGCTGGGGAACATTCTGTCCTAGTCAGTGTAGGCGGGAGGTAGTATGGGTCTCACATTTGCTGGAAGTCAAGAAACTGGGCTTCATTGCTGGGTTTGTTCAATACGTAATTGTGTGATCTTGGACAGGTAATAGCCCTTAGTCACACAAGGCACAGATAATAGATTTACTCATTCATTCAGCTATTCATTCAATGAACATTTAATGATCTGTTGCTATTTTGCTAGAATCTATGATAAGTTTTGTTGGTTATGGTAGACCCCTATCCAAGTTGGCTTCTCCATCACAGAGCAAGTCTTGTTTATCCGTCTCAGCCTCTCCTCCACTGGCAGATTCCCCTAATCTCCAAGCTCTATTGCTGAGAAATAGCAAAAGGAGTGTTAATATATCCCAGTATAAACCTTTCTCTAATAACAAAAATAAATAATAAAGTAACTACTTTAAATTACAAGTGTATTTTTTCTAAAGTGTCCTCTTTCCCTCATATTTTTATTTATTTATTTGCTATAGCAAGGAAGACAAAAATGGATGTCATAAGGAACACAACAGAACATTTTAGAACTCAGAGAACTAATTAAGAGTGTGAAGCAGGCACATTAATAGCATCTCTGATTAAGTTGGAAGTTATTGAATTTTTCACTTAAGAAAAATCCAGAACTAAGAGGAAAAAATCCAATGTGAAAATCCTATTAAAATCTAGCTATAGAGATCTGGGAGCCATGGATGTGCTGAAATAGAAGAAAACAGAACACAGAAACAAAACCGAAAAAATCAGGGTGCGTTAGGTAGGTATATTCTACTCAAGCATAAGAGAAAAGTAAGTGGAACTAAGCAATGATTAATGCAAGTTGATGATGGATGAGAAAAGATACCTAAGTAACTGTATTCCTAAGTATGTCCTTAAAGTATTGCTTTAAATTATTTCATAAATACTTACTTAATTGAAACTTTTTTAAAAAAAAAAATTGAATTCTATTATTACAGAACAAGCACAGTTGAATGGAAAACTATGGAATTCCTTTGACCCAGTTAACCAATGCCTTTGGACCAAGATTCCAGCAATTACTCTAACTCTGGAAAAGTGAAATAATCAGGAACAAATGATAGCCCCCTGGGATTCTGATCTTGCAGCTCCAAACCTGCAAAGTTTAGTTAAGCATGAAGGCTCCTCTCTCAGTCAACATCTCAGACCTTTGCCTACTTTCTCTTTCAACCTCTACTCTGACCTCATGCCACCTGTATTCCTAGATTTACCACAAAGACCTTTGGATTAAAGTATGGCTGTACTTTTGATGTAATAGCAAATGATTAATTACTTATTCTTTAAGTTTTAATCAACCAAATTATATTCTTCATGTGGTTTGTTCAAGCAAGGAGTCTTGGTCAGAAGGCACAGAATAACAAATGTATTAGAAATTGGGTTGCCATTCTAGACACATGTTGATTTAGCACATCTATAATTGTGGATTAAAAACATGGGCCTAACCATTCACCACATTTTATCTACATATCCAAATTGTTGGACAAGCATCCTTAAGCATTAATCTTCCAGACAAACAATAGAACAGGGCTGGACCTAAAGGAAATGTGGGATGTCACAAATCCAAGATGCCAAATATACATGGTAAATGAATGAAGACAAGGTTATGGTCTTCTCCTTATATGAACAGAATGAGTAGGATCTGTAGTCATAGTCAGGAAGACCACAAAAATTGTCATTATCCAAATGTGGGCATTTTCCTCTTTACTGTAATTACTAGTTTACATCCCTCCTGCTAGACTAGAAACTTCTTTAGAGCAGTGATTTATTCATTGTCATATTCTCAGTGCCTGTCTTGCCTGGCAAAAACTAAATGCTCAATTAAGTGTTGAATAAATGGCACTCTTTGGACAGACTTGAGGATTACATTGGAAGAGCTATAATCAATGGTCAAATCC
The DNA here is from genome assembly GCF_021613505.1 of Equus quagga. Lineage (NCBI taxonomy): Eukaryota > Metazoa > Chordata > Mammalia > Perissodactyla > Equidae > Equus > Equus quagga. The sequence goes on from NC_060278.1 coordinate 16,129,387, forward strand.
AGAGGAGGATTCTGAAGATTCCCCTCTGAACAGTTGAAGTTTTTCATTTTCTGTATCAGCAAGTACAGGCCAGGCCAGCAGAGGGCAGTGTGGCAGGTTATGGAACTATTTTCATGAAGGATTTGACTTTCAAAGGCAAGGGGAGAGCAAGAGGTTGTTGGTGTACGACACGGTAGGTCATTGTCCTTTGCCTGGTGCAGAATGTGAAATGTTCACTCGTTTTTCTTAAAAAATAGTTTTGACACATGGTGCCAGTCTGCTTTCATACGTCCAGTAGGATGATCAGGAAAGAGTGGACTCCCAGTTTCTGGCTGAATGCCCGAGTCAAGGGGAGGACATTACTTTCCCAGAGTGACTTGGGTCCCTCAAGAAGATGAGATGCACAACAAATGGCCATCACAAGTTCGCATATTGTAATATGGCTTTTTAACAGAAAGCATCCCCCAGGTTCCAAAGAGAGATTCCACGCTCGTGAAAACAGGACCAAAAATAGAAGAAGTTACTTCAAACAATCCTGAATGATTTAGTGTGTTTCTGACAAGGGGAAAGACAAAGGGCATTTATTTCCCCTGCCATGAACACCACAAAGCATTAACATTATTTTTGGCAACGGGGAAGAAAATGCAAATCATTGCTGTAATTCATCCTTAAAACCCTATATGCCCATCCATTTTCTAGAACATGTGGAAGTATTTTGACCATTCTTTTTGGAAGAAAGCAACAAAAGTCACTCTGAAGGCAACCATGTGCCTGAAGGTATTATTAATTTATAACTTCTGATGTTTATGCTTTAAAAATGTTTTTTACCATCTCATTTTAATAATTATAGAAATGTTACAAAATCTGATATGTTGGAGACAACATACCGTTTAAAGCACTCCTTAGCACCCTCAATACAATAAACATTTATTTCTTCTCTACGATGTGTTATGTACTCTGCTAGTCTCATTTGTTCTTGTCATGGAACTCTGTCTACTTTCTTAACACCTACAATGAGTGTACAGAAAATAGAAGTTTAGCTGATGGAATCCATTGTCACCTTCTTCCTCCCTCAAGTTCTTATTGTCCCTGGCACTTGAAAAAAATAATTTCAGGGGCCGGCCCAGTGGTGTAGCAGTTATGTTCGCGTGCTCCACTTTGGCGGCCTGGGGGTCACCAGTTCTGATCCCGGGCATGGACCTACACACTGCTTGTCAAGCCATGCTGTGGCAGACATCCCACATATAAAGTAGAGGAAGGTGGGCACAGATGTTAGCTTAGGGCCAGTTTTCCTCAGCAAAAAGAGGAGGACTTGTGGCAGATGTTAGCTCAGGGCTAATCTTCCTCAAAAAAATAAAATAAAATAAAATAAAATAATTTCAGCAACATGTATTGATTCTTTACTAAGGTCCTAGCATTGGGAACTGCATAAAAGGAACTTAGAATTTTTTGAGTCTTATGGAAATTCTGCAAACTTGGGAGCTAAGAATTAAAAGATATGAGGTATCCATACATATAATATATAGGAGCTATATATATATATATATGCACGCATGCAATATATAGGAGATATATATATATACATCCCATAGGTTCTATTTCTCTGGAGAACCCTGACTAGTACATATACCTAGGCCAAGACAGGAGGGATTAAGCCATTCACTACCTACCAAGAGGAACTCGACATCCTAGTTTCAGATTGAAATTGAGAAAGGCAATGACTTTGTGGAAAATAGAATGGAGTTTTCTTCCCATAATCACCATTATGAACCTACTTTAATAATTGAGAATGCCATGTACCAAAAATCCAAATCAATCTCCAGAGCTCATCAATAAAAGATAAAGGAGATTTTTCTCTATGAAAAACTCAAAGGATTTGAAATGAAGTCAGTCTGGCTTAAGGAATTTTGTTTCATTGTTTTTTAAACCAACACAAATTTTAACAAGTTGATGTTCTAACTTGTTTAGTGTGGAGAGAATTTGGTAGTTTTAGCTCAGGCAATGGAAGGGAACGTTGGCAGAGTGAATGCGTCCCACAAAATCAATGTCCCCCAGATTGGCTATGCTCCCTAAAGTCACTTATAGCTACTCAAATCAGGTTGCCTGGAACAGAACTTTGACTTGACACCTGTTGAAAAGACTGTGTGTATATCTGTGTGTGTGTGCATGTGTGAAGTGTGTGTGTGCGAGTGTAAGTGTATGTTTGTAAGTTGGAGCAAAGGTATTGGAAGGTTTTTCTTTCCTTTTCCAATCAGCAGTGTCTCTAAAGAAAGACAAAGAACTGTCTTAGTGCTCACACCCACTCTGCTTGTTACTGGAAAGGCCCCAATGTTGTCCCACTTCTTAAAACTTATTTTATGTTCTTCTAAAAGAGAAAAATCTTTTCCTTTTTAAAAAATTCATCCCTGATACTGAGAAGTTCTAGCTTTCTAAACCTTTATGGAAAAGTCAAGATACGCCAGCAAGAATTTCAGCCACCGCTATACCTGCCAACAGTTTCTAACCTGGAGGAATGTCTGCATGTGAAGGAGGACGAACAGGTAGTGAGAAGATGGGTTCTGGCATCAGGTGGACCTGGACTTTCATCCCTGCTCTGTTCTTCACTAACTGTGTTCCTTTGAGCAGATTTCTTAACCTCTCCAATCCTCGATTTCCTTCTCTACAAAATGGGTTTATAATAGTACCAACCTCACAGAGTTGTTCTAAGAAAGAATTGAAATGATGTATCTACGAGTTTAGTACAGGAGTGGACACCTTGTAAGTATTCAGAAGTGTTAGTGAAGATAATGATCTTGTTGGCAAAACAAAACTTACACATAGTAAAAATCAGACATTATAAAATGGAATAATGTGACATCGTGTATGTATCCTTCAACATCTCCTTAACTTCAGAAGTCACATACCACAGTCTCAGTGCTACTGTCATTTGTTTAGTATCTTTAATTGAATGGTGAATTTAGCTTTGTCACAAACAATAATATTTGTGAAATCTCAGATTTGATGTGCTAGTTAGGTTTTCTCTAATGAACAACATAAAACGAAAACTATTAAAAATGTTTGTCTGTGTATCACTCAGATCCATCTCGTGTCTCCCCATGGGTCCACACATCACATTTTAGGAATAAAGGAATAACACATAAGCGGCTGTAAAGGCAAACAGATGAAGAGAAACTGAGGAAGGATTTGTGGAGGAGGTAGATTTGAGCAAGGGCTTGAGGAAGACACACAAGAAACGGTTGTTAAATGAATGAACTAATCAATGTGTCACCAGATCAATTAGACCTTTGCGTATTGATGAGACAGCGTAATAGAACACAAATGCTTGTGGACAGTCTTGACTTAATTTGTGGTCCCATTGTTGTCACAAAAAGACTAACATATGCAGAAAACTCACAGACATTTTACTTTGTCCTCATGCATGGGATTGCTGAAACTTAACAAAAAAAATTAAGACGCAACACCCCATTATTTCAATACATGTTCCCCAACTCTGCTGCTTTCTGGATGTGTTTCCTGGGTGAATTACTTTCGTTTTCTATGGCTGTTTGCTTGTCTGTAAAATGGGGCTAATACTTGCTTCGTAGGTTATTGTGAGGGTTGAATGAAATAATATATGTAAAGGGTTTCTCATTGTGCTGTCAAGTTCTCAATAAATGGTGGTTCTTATTATCGTAATTATAATATAATTATTATTATAATGATTTATCACAGTAGTACCTGTAAGTTTTAACAACTAGGTACCAAGAAGAATACAACAGGGCTCCACATCTGGCAAAGGAAATATTCTTATTGATTGTATGTAGGTACTCGGAGATGAAAGTAAGAAAACTTAGTTGCCTCTGAAAGAACACAACGGATAATCTTCACGCTTCTGATGCATCAGTGAAATGTGAGATCTTGTTCAAAGTCTCTTCTCTAAAGGACCCTGGGCACTTTCAAGTGAAAATCCTGCTTAGAACATAATAGATTAGGCAATTGAGTGTGTTCATATTTGCTTTGCACCCTGAGGATTCACTTAGAAGAGAAACTCTATTCATTCATGGTTGAAGCAAGGTGTGGTTCTCCATAACTGTGAAGGAACTGATAAACCTGCAGGAAATATGGCGGACTCGCATGAGCTCAGGAGACAGTTTCTAGGGGCCACAATTACTACTCCTGTTTCCATTCGTTAGCTGCTAAACGGCAGTCACAGTCGTAACTCTCTTTTGCTGTTCTTGATTTTCGCCAACCACCATAAACAGGAAAATTTACTTAAGGGGAATTGATCAGAGTCAAGAGAGTGAGGCCTTAAAGTTTCAGAAAATCCCCATGTGCAGACAGGGTTTACTGGAAAGAGAGCGTTTTTCTAATACGTTTACAAAAAAAAAACTCTTAGTATTTCCAGAGCCTCTTTCTCTGAAGAACTGAAAATATTTTACGGAAAAAAAAGCTTTTAATATTCTTGCAAGCTAGATATGAAGACAATACCTCAATTTTGCAAAGGAGAATGATTACGTGATTTTCTGCAATCTTTACCTCCCTCCAGAGTCGAATAGTTTGAGAAATATGTTGCCCATAGCAACTGTTTGAACCTCAGTGACTAAAAATATTCACCAGCAGGACCTGGACAAAGGACTGTCACCTCTTTGAACAAGGTCAGAGCAACTCCTGTGGTCTTTCTTCCAATGCAAGAAAACACACAGTCCAGGGTTGTGACTCACTTGCTTGTGAAAGACCTGTTCTCACAGGAATCTTACTTTACCTTCCTTTTTCTTCTTTTTAAAACAACCCCATTCAGCATATTCCCAAGACCACAAATCACTCATTTTTTAACAGATGAATGAATAGTACGCGAAGTCAAATCATACTGCTATTTCGGAACATGTAAAATATAGCACAAACAGGGGCCCCACAGCACAGTCAGCTTAGCCTCTCCTTCCCTCCGAAGCCTCGAGGTGGGGTGGCCTTGTGAGAAGTGTTGATGTGAAGGATGAATGGAATTAAAATAGTGAGTGCTCTTGGTCATGCCTGAGAATCCTTTTAAAATGTGACCTTCTCATGGACATTCTGGGAATTCTTTTTCTAGCTTTGGCTTTGATGCCACTCTCTGAAATAGCAACGTGTTTACAGATAGTACTATGAAGAGGAAAGGAATGTTACCAGGGCCAGGGCATTAAGCTACGTAAGTCAAAATCACAGGAAAATAATCAGGGATGAAATATCCATACTGAGTCATCCTCGCTGATCAGGAGGAGGCATTATCGCAGCTAAAGGCAATTTTGTGGGTAGGAGTCAAATAGATGACTAGTTGTGGGCGTGACAGAGTCTTGAGGCTGAGTCGACCTGCCACAAACAAATTCAGAATGTACTCGTATTGAATGGTGAGTACAAAAGACACTTGCTTCCCCTTCATTCGTGGCTCCTTTACATGGATGCTCAACGGGTGGAATTCCAGCAGCCCGGCACCCTTGCCAGAGAGGCAGTCAGTAACCAACGGGGACAGGCTACTCATCAGTTAGGATGGTTTTAATACTGCAGTAGGGCCAAAGGGGGTTAGAGAAGAGGAAACCAAGTCTCTTGCCAATGAGAACCACACACCTATCCTAGACAAATACAAACCTAACTACAGAAAGATGACAAAATCCGGGCCCCAAATCCTTTCTTTTTTTTGGTTATGTCCCTAAAAACATTACTGTTTGAAAATTTCGTCTTTTCTTTTTCTAAAGTCCCTTTGTAGGATCGCAAATCTAGCTCATTCTCCTGAGTTGGCTGTTATAGAGGACAGTAGAAATCACACTGAACATGCACCATATGCCAAGTTCTAGGAGTTTATCTATCTATCTATCTATCTATCTATCTACCTACCTATTAATAAGCCTCCAATGTTACCATTGTTATCTCAAACTCTCATATACGAGAAATCTCTGGGGAAGTTAAGAACTTACTGCATTTGGAACAGCCAGGAAGGCCTGGAGCTGGGATGAAATAGACAGGTCTGTTTGACCTCATGCTTCTTGTTTTTATTCCCTGACCACAAGGGCGCCTCTGATTTTGGTATTTGTGGCTGCGATCCTGCTAGTAAGGACTCCATAAATTTGCCCCTAGGGCAAAGCCAATTTGCGGTGGTAATTCCTGTTGAGGATTGTGCGATGGTTGCACAAATCAAAGGAGAAAGTCCCACAGAGTCTGAGAAGAGGCCTGAGGTTTCCTGTGCAGAGCAAGCAGCACACTAACCCCTGATCCTTTAGCACTGCCCTCCCAGAGACTCCTTGGAGGGCTAAAGCTCCCTGGAGAATCAAACCATCTTTGTCTCCCTTTCCATAAGGGTCACTACAGTTGACATGGGGAGAGGGGGAGTCTTTCCTCCCTTGACATCGGAACAACATTGTTACTGTATTTCAAAAGAATCTTTTCATATTAGGCAAGTAAAGTATCCTCAGTTACTCTGACAATGTTGGACTATGCTTGGAAAGCAACTAGTGGTCTGTCCATCAATCTATGGAGGGACTTATTCTGAGAAGAAAAATCCCGATACATAGATAGAGAGATAGACAAATAGATGGGAGGGAGGAAGGGAAGGTAGTGAGTAGGTGGCTGGCTGGATAGATGGATAGATTAGACAGACAGACAGACAGATAGATGAATGAATGGAAGGGTAGATGGATGGATGTATTAGACAGACAGACAGACAGACCTATCTAGATAGATAGATAAGTTGATAGATATAGATAGATGTAAATATTTATGATTTTAGTTCTGAGAACTTGATTTAACTTTCAAACGCTAATGGAAATCTATTAAAAATTTGGGTAATATAATCAGCAGATTCAGGAATCCTTGCTATGATTTCCTGAAACTTGTAAATATCTCCAATCTGACAATTATCACATTGCATTATAATTATCTGTTTACGGGTGTTACTTGTTACCATCCAGGTCTTCCACCTTTCTCAGATTACTCTTTCTTTTAATATTCAAATAAAATATCTTAAGACGTAATTTCTTTGTGAAAACTCTAACACATACTCCTAAGAATTCTATGGAATCTTCAGGTGAAGGGTGATTGTTTTCAATGCCGTCCCTTCTTATGAATTCTACCTCCTGATGTATGCTCACTCCTTGCTTATTTATCTTTCCTTGTTCACACTCTGCATGGATTTTCTCAAAGTGTGGCCTCTATCTTCCCTCTTAGTTTCTTCTCTTCTCCCGTCTCCTTTGTTAAGGATAATTAAAAAAAATTAAATCATGATGCTCACACAAATATAAAATGAACACATGACAAAGATTTTGCTTAGCTGATTAATTCATGAGGGAACCAGTAAGATGATACCACTCTTCAAATAAGAATTTTAAAAAATACACACATATGTGCCAAAAATAATTTACAAAGTGAAGCAAAAGTGGCCAATACCACACGGCAATCATCAACAGCGTCTCCACACGGTGCGCACTTCTACGAACAAGAATCTTCTGCATTGCTGCTGCTAGTCCACTTAGCAGAAAGCTGGAGATACCACAGAAGGGTGCTCTGGACTCTCAGGATCTCTTTTTTCCCATTAGGAAGTCTTTCATAATTTTTCTGAATATCTTTTATCCTTCATTCTCCAAAGGAAGTTGTTATTTTTAAGATATTTTGTTGAAGTTTAGGATTATTAAAAATCGGGACAATAATGAACAATAGCACATACACAGAAGAGCAGGCCATAACTTGGAATTGAATAAGGGGCCTCACTTCCCTTTGACTTCCCCCGGCATTCATAGCAAAGAGTCTTTCTTGCTGGCCATCTTTCTCTTCAAAGAAAGGCTGTCTTCACCAACCTCTGCTCTTCTTTCTATCTGGACATGTTCCCTTTCTTATCTACCAGGAAGCCAACCTCTCTTCTTCTCTCATTCGGGCTAGCTCTGAAATTTATTCATAAAATCGAAAGCCCTGTTAGGTGTTTTCCCATATAAAGACCATCTTTCTCCTGAAGCAGCATTCTGGTCCTCTAGGGCAGTCTGCCCCAAACTCTGCCAGCTTTGACAAGGAGAGCGTTTTCCTTCTGCTTACCCAGCATTTATGCTCCCTGAGTATATCCTTGAAATTTCCACCACTTAGTACACAGTGAGGCTTCAATAAAATCCTGTTCTTTTACAGCTTAGGTAAACAAAACCGTTAAGAGTCCACAGTGAACTCAGAAGCCTTCCTTCCTGATGCATTAGGCCCTCAGCTTTCCACACCAAGGTCTGATGTGGCTCATGACTCTTTCTAACTCTTGTGGAGGGTGCATTGTTCTTACCAGGAAGAACTTATTCTTAATTAACGTGAAAAAAAAGATGTCTTCTCCTCCTGTCTTAACTACCCTTTCATCAGTCCATCTTTCCCACCTAGTCTGGGGGTAAGGGATAGACATGAAACCTGGCTGATAATTTGAAATAACGGCAATCAGAAGGCAAAGAAATCATTCAAACGCAGTGTTTCTTGTACATTAAGTTGTTGCTATTTGATGTACTTCCAGAATGTAGTAAGCTAAACACTCCACCTTGTTATTGCCAAAGTTAAGCTTTCTATTTTTGTAAAGAAAAAGAAAGCTCACTTAGGATAAGATGAACTCGTTTACAAGATAATGGCAGCAAATACAGAGACATCCTTGATTGGAAGGCCAAATTAAGGTCTGATAAAAAGGAGAGCCACTGGGAACTAAGAACTGACTGTATTTGCTCCCAGGTTGGAGAAGTGTGCGCCTTCATTCCTTTCTTTTATTATGTTACAAGCTCCAATATTTATTGGGAGGAGAGTAGAAAAATGAATGTGCAAAATAGGGCTGGGGAAAGGTATTTGTGCAGATTTGGTAAGTGTTGGGATGATGGCATTGCAACTTGAAGGGCAAATGCCTCCTGAAAAGTCTATGGCTGGTATTTGGCAATCTATGGTCTATAACTTGGGACTAAACATTCCAGGGGTTCTCCAGCTTTTCCTGACCTTTCTGAAGGAAGAAAAGGACAGGGGTCCTATATGCTAGGAATCCTCACTCACCTCAGCCCTCCCAACTATCTTAGGGATCATTCTTACCTTTAATTTGCAGATGATAAGAAGTTAACTCAAAAAAGTTAACTAGCTTGTCCAAGGTCAAGAATGTTTCTTGACTCTATGAGTCTAGGTTTCTATGACTCTAAGCCATATATTTTCATTCTATTTTCTATTATATGCTACAGCTGGTAAATTGGTTAAAAAAGATATAATCTTAAAAGTATGCAGGGATTCGGAAAACAATACGTTGCAGGATCTTTAGAGCATAAAATTGTAGGGAGAAGGAAAAACAAGAAGAAACAATTAACAGTTCTTATATTCAGTCAACATAAAGGATTTCCTATGTAGTTTTTTCCCACATATTTCAATGACTTGACCTATTCTCCACTTCCATTGTCATCACCTTAGCCCAAGCCCTAATCGCCATATGCCTGAATTGCTGTAGCAACTTCACCCTGGGCTCTTTGACTCAACACAAGTCAACCCTTCACGCCCCCATAACATTCACTCTCCACCTGCTTTGCATTGCTGGGCTATCCCCAAGACATTGTTTTCATTCTCATTCCAACTCCTCACCCCATCATGCCCAAGCTCCAGTTCCCCAGGAAGCCTTCCCAGACTGGCCCGTCCCTCATGGATGTCCCTCTTCTCTTAATTCTTGTGGTACTTTGAGCTCTCCTATGTTAGTTCTCTTCCCTAGTTATATGGTAATCTCTTTGAAGGGACTAAGTCTCAAGATTTGGCATGTAGCATGGTCTATACAGCATCCAGCACAGCACTGAGCTCAGAGGGTGCAACCAATGCTTGCCAATGGATGCTCCTGTAAGAGTCAGAATATTAACAGAGTACAAAATGTTTTTGAAAAGTGGATAAATGCCCCATGTGTAGCATAAACGAGAAGAAACAGAAATAGAAATTTAAAAGGGCCTCCAATGTTGGTCAAACGCAACAATATGTTAAAATGAATCTGGAACCACTGATCCAAATCTCAAGGATGTCAATATAAAACATCTTAATAAATTCCCTTTTACAATATCGATTCTCAAAACATTTAGGCAGGGGTTCTTCGGAGTTACTCTGTACCCTCCCAGCCCTACCGTCCTCCTCACACTTCCTTCTGCCAAGGCATGGGTAGGCTCTGGCAATGCACGAGTTTGCAGGTGTATATCCTCCCTGCAAGTACAGAGCTTAGTTCTGAAGCATACAGGGTGAACCCCAGGGACCAACGGTTCACTAAGCCTGGTTGATGACGGACCCAAGTCAGTCACAACATGGTAAACAACAGACGGTAAATGAAGTGGGAAGACCGAAACTTGCTTGTCACTGGTTCTGTGAGGAGACTCATCTGAAGTGGTAGATGAGACATGTAGGCAGCACCTAAGTTGAGCACCTGCTGGACGTAGGCTGATGCCAGGCTGCCTAGATTAAGGTCTTCTTGGAATGGCTCAAACAATTGGTATTGTCAGTTCAATGGTAACAACGGTCATAGTAAGAAAAGAGCAGATGAGAACGCACAGCTCACAACTGCCCAGGTTCAGAATATGGGTGAGGGCAAGGTCATTTTCCAGGGATTCTGGGGGAGCCCCTAGCTAGGGTCTTGAAACTCAAAGAGATGTTGACCTAACCCCTATGCATGTTTGCCAGGGGCAGTCTATGAAATTTGCTCTCCTTGTTCCAGTTGCCTTTACTTAGGCGCTCTTAATATTTTCCTAGCTGTCAGAAGATACTATGTGACCACTCCCAACCTATCCAGTTTCCCATTTCTTGTGTGGCCTCCACGGGCTTTGGCTCAAACTATATTGTGCTCCCCATTCTGTGTCTCTCCTCAACCCACAACCAATTCACAGAATTACCGACGGTTTCTCCATAAGTGATTTATCTGAACTTTACAGACATATAGCTTTTCCAATATTGTTTTAAAATACCACAAGGTTTTCCTCTTATAGTCCCCAAAATATTATACCTTCTAAAAAGTGAATCCTCAGGGCCAGCCCCGTGGTGTAGTGGTTAAGTTTGGTGAGCTCCACTTCGGCGGCCCAGGGTTTGGTTCCCTGGCATGGACCTACACCACTTGTCGGCGGCCATGCTGTGGCGATGACCCACATACAAAATAGAAGAAGACTGGCACAGATGTTAGCTCAGTGACAATCTTCCTCACCAAAAAAAAAAGGGGGGAAATCCTCAATGTTCATTCATTCACTCATTCGTTCATTCAAAAAATACTTACTGAGCACTTTCAATCTTCCAGTGTACTATGCTAGGCTCTGGGGGAACCATCCAATAAGACAGAGTAATTTCTCTCAAGGAGCCTACATAATACCAATGGAAGGACAAAGCTTTCAATTTTCTTCTTCTATTCCTTACTCCTCATTGATACACAAAGAATTGCTCTGATTTCCTCACATATTACTCCAATGTTGGTCATAAAAATTTAAAACCAAATGTTGAGTAGTAAGAGATCATTATTGTATTTTGGCCATCTTTAAAGAACAGTGGCAAGTGATGGGAATCTCTTAAGATATCATTTTAAATGTGAATGAAGAAATTTTAGATTGCCCTGTTCTAATTTGATGCTTTTCAAAACCAGTCATCCAATCTGAAATCTGCATAGGCACTCAGTCAGAATCCTATCATTGTGGGGAAAATTATGGGACTTTATATACAACTGCTCCTTTATACATAAAACCTTTGTTCTAACTACTCTATAATTTCTATAGCTATTATATTGTGCTAAGCTCGCCCCAAAGCACAGCCTGGGCAAAGCTGATGATTAAAGGCAATAGACATGGATAATAGGTACAGGGAGACCAGCACATTCTGAAATATTTGGAGATGAGGCCACTAAGCAAAGCACCCCAGTCTTTTCTAAAATGATGATGGCCTTTTATCTACTTGTACTCAGGATCTGTTCAAAAAGAAAGCTTTGAACTCTTGCGTTGGGCACACTTCCCAGGAGTTCACGTATCTCCCCCTGGCCATTGGCCAACAAATGATGGCTCAAGGATGAGTTTGGGCTGTGTTTGTTTGAAGTGCTCTGTGAATTCTGGCTTCACATTCTAGGCTTGTCCACCATGTGTTAAGCTCTGTTTTCAGCCAATTGGAGGTCTTTCCTCTGCAAACAGTTTTGGCCCATGAACCAGAGTTCAGGTTCCAATTCTGCCACTTTACCTTCCTTAATAGTTACTAAAAGTTCCAGAGAAAGTAACAGCTGGTTTTCTACATTAAATTAAGTGCCTGTGATAAGTTGTCCTGCTCCATAGTTAAACATTTCCTTTAAAAACAGAATACACCCTTAAGGTCATGGTCATCTAACTCTACACTTTGAAACTAATGAACAGTCTCAGCCAAAAACAATGCAGGACTAGAGCCCCACTCAAATGTTACGGTATAGGTTTTACCAAAAAAAAAAAAAGACACTTGAAAAAATAGGTATGTGAAATGCAAAACTGAATAATGTTATTTGGGGCATATTGCTATTAAAGTCTCAGTGTATTGATGACTTGCCATTTATGGCACTTTTACAGAACAATTCCTCCCCTATCAGAGTTTGACCCATTCTTGAACGTAAGGCATTCACTTGCTGCTACTATTTTGTCACAGCGTCGGACTGTGTCCCAAAGGAGGACCAGGTCCTCCCCAAATTCTCCCTAGTCAAAAATAGCTTCCCTATGCCATCTACCAATTCAGTACTTGTTTGGATTAATAAACTCATCTTTTAAGATGTAAACAACCTGTGGGGAGAATAAACATAGTAGAATTTTTCCCTGTAGCACCCACAGATTGAACACACTCAGCAAATTCAGTGGCTCTGAAGAAAAAGAGGTTATGACGGGAGAGTGGGAATGGGTGAGAACAAGATGGGAGGCAATTTTGGATCTGGACCTTCTGGGAGGGGGCCGACCTGTGAGGCTTTGACTAGCACAAAGGAAGCATCAGCATGCCAACCTCCTCACAAGTAGCTCCCAGGAATGGAGAAAGGAGGCATTGGGAAGCAGAAGGGGGAGGTGGAGCCATTCCAGGGCAAAGCCTGTCTGCCTTGAAATTTTCCTAGGCTTCTGGTGGATGCCATCCTCTACTCGAACATCACAGGGAGGTGTCCTCCCAGATTGTTTTCTATAAGCAGGGAAGTTATTCTTTTAAGTTTCGGTGACTGATACAGGGCTTCCTAAAGTTCACTGAGAAGGTGATGTTTCAGCAAAGGAGGATAAAGGAGTGTGTGACGTGGCTACCTGGGGAATGAGTTTTCCAGGAAAAGGAAATGAGGGCAAAGGCTCTGGAAGAAGCAAGCCTGGCATATTCAGGTAGACATAGGAACTGAGAGATCCATCGGGTTTGAGAAGGAAGGTCAGATCTTGGAGAGTCCTGGCCATGGCGGGCAGGGTTTGGGTTTGTATTATGAGTGAGATGGGAAGGCTTGCAGAGTTTTAAGCAGAGCAGTGTCATGATCTGACATAGATTTTCAAAGGTTCTGGCTGCTGTGTTGACAACAGTCTTTCTTTAAGAACTTGTAAGCAACTGCTTTACTCTATTCAATCCCAAATCAGCTCACTATGTCCACGGAAGATGTTATTCTTTAGCAACTCCAAGAATGTATATCTCAAAAGCTCCCAAACTAAGTGCAAATCACGTTACATTCTGTATTTGAATCCCTATGCTCCGATCAGTTAACTAAATAAAGCATTGGGAACATTAAACACCATGTGTCATTTACACACGTCCAATAAACTCTGCTTTGTCATTACATCAGCCTGGACAATAAACTGACCTCGATTTCCTTATCTATCAACTGAAGCCTTTGAACTAGTGCATTCATTCATTAATTTTACCAAATAATTTTAAATAAATCTTTCTATTAAAAGCAGGAACTGTGCTGGGGGAAAGGTCATCTTTCTCTTCAAGGAGTTCACATCCTACTAGTGAGAGACCAGAAATGGTCTAAAAAAGGAAGGCATGATTTTGTTCTGTTTTGATGGGTAGAACTGAGTATTTTTCAGTTCCTATGGAAAAGAGCTATAAAATAGGAAGACATGCAAGATTCAGGAGAGGAGAAGAAAATGTGTAGATTGCGCTCTCTGAGAAGGAGGGGAGATGGCTCTCCAAAGCCAGAGAGAGAGAATTAATAAATTGCATGAAGATCGTAGGTTTTCAGATTGGAAGGTGAGAGAACTGGCATAAAAAGGTTTCAGTTTTCCCTCTGAAGTAGAAGATGAGGTCACTGCTGAGAGTCAAGAGGGTGCTATGGGGTAGAAAGATTGAGAAAAGCTATGCAGTCTTGAAAGAGCCACTACAGAGAATAGGACAATGAGATCCCAGGGATTAATGTCTAGTGGTGTCAATCTGTACTGTTTTGTGATTTTTTTTCCAGAGGGTAGAAATAATTGGAGAGTAGAAACAATTCAGTTGATTCAAGGATGGGGAATCTCTGCTCAAGCACGGTGTGATGACCATGGAAGCAAGAGCTGGGGGAAATTGGTAAGGAGTAGTTGACATGAAGAAGCATTTGTCCTTAGCCAAGTGGAAACAGAAGAGAGAATGTGAGGAGATTAAGGCAGGAGTGGAAGTGGAGTGATTAAGTGACCAGATGCCTCATTGAGACAATGGCAGGTGTAGTGGGAATACCTGACAGGCAGCTGGAATGAGGGGCAGATGTAGTCAGAGAGTACAAGGTTTGGACTTAAGATTTTATAAAGGAGGCAGAGGGAGTGATATGATGTCTGGGGTATGGTGATGAGAGTGGAAAGTGAGAGAATGAGGAGGTTATTGGAATTCAGGTGGCCCAAGAACCGAGAACTTAGGGTATACGACGTAAAGTTGCTTATGTGGACATCGAAGGCAGCTGGGATTCCCACAGGGTTTGGGGGTGCAGAGGACCATGTCTCGAGGTCCCTTGTAGGTCTGACATCATATTGTCTGGGTTTACCTAAGTAACCAACAATTAAATAAATGATGACTTTTAGCGAAGTTCAGTATATAATACTGAATAACAATTGGCTAATTATTCCTTTATTTTACTAAAGCAATTCAATGTTAATCTCCAGCCAAATATTGTTGTGTGTCATGTCATGGTGGGAACATGGTAAATTTCGATTCAGAAGTTGATCTGACCATCATTTATCATCTGTATGGCTTAACTTCTCCAAGAATCTTTTCTGTTTGTAAAGTAGGAATAGTAATATTGACCCCCTGTGATTGTGAGATTTTCGTATACTATGACATACATAAAATGAATACTTAAGATGATTTACCTGGTAGCCCCTCCTTCCTTCCTACCCACTGCCTGTCCTTCCCTGGATCCATAGGGAGCTACCACATTACTAAAACATGCCCCTTGTCCCTGGTTCCAGTTGATTAGTTCCAGGGTGGGCCCCTGGCCCAGGTGAAGCCAACATGTCATCCTCCAGCATTTTGTGCTTGATCCAGAATGAGCGTGGTTAGTCTTCTTCCCATGGCTGAAATCCTGGGGTGTAAAATAAAAGAGGTGTTAGTTTTTTGAGAGAAATGAACTGATCTGCAGACAGGAGTCAAGAAATCCCCTCTTTCGCCTGAATGGCAGAGATGGAGTTCTGAAAAGTGCCAGCAGACACAGTGTATGGAAGTCAATAGCAGAGTACCTGACACTGTTCACAGGTTTCATAATTGCTTGCTTTTTTTTTTTTGAGTGGTTCCACAAGAATATATATATTCTAACCTTGTATTGAGATTATGATAGTTTACAACCTTGTGAAATTTCAGCTGTACATTATTGTTTGTCAGTCACGTTGTAGGTACACCACTTTACCCTTTGTGCCCACCTCCTACCTCACTCCTCTTCCCCCTGGTAACCACTAATCTGTTCTCTTTGTCTACATGTTTAACTTCCACATATGAGTGGAGTCATGCAGAGATTGTCTTTCTCTATCTGGCTTATTTCACTTAACATAATACCCTCAAGGTCCATCCATGTTGTTGTGAACAGGACAATTTTATCCTTTTTTATGGCTGAGTAGTATTCCATTGTATATATATATACCATATCTTCTTTATCCAGTCATCAGTTGATGGGCACTTACGTTGCTTCCACGTCTTGGCTATTGTAAATAATGCTGCGATGAACATAGGGGTGCATGGGACTATTGGAATTGCTGATTTCAAGTTCTTCAGATAGATATCCAGTAATGGGATGGCTGGGTCATATGGTATTTCTATTTTTAGTTTTTTGAGAAATCTCCATACTGTTTTCCATAGTGGCTGCACCAGTTTGCATTCCCACCAGCAGTGTATGAGGGTTCCTTTTTCTCCACAACCTCTCTAACATTTGTTACTTTTTGTTTGGTTATTTTTGCCATTCTAATGGGTATAAGGTGATACCTTACTCTAGTTTTGATTTGCATTTCCCTGATGATCAGCGATGATGAGCATCTTTTCATGTGCCTATTGGCCATCCATATATATCATCTTTGGAGAAATGTCTGTTCATGTACCCTGTCCATTTTTTGATCGGGTTGTTTGATTTTTTGTTGTTGACTTGTGTGAGTTTTTTATATAGTATGGAGATTAACCCTTTGTCAGATATATGATTTGCAAATTTTTTTTCCCAATTGGTTCTTTGTTTTTTTGTTTCAATCCTGTTTTCCTTTGCCTTGAAGAAGCTCTTTAGTCTGATGAAGTCCCATTTGTTTATTCTTTCTATTGTTTCCCTTGTCTGAGAAGACATGGTGTCCAAAAAGATCCTTTTAATACTGATGTCAAAGAGTGTACTGCCTATATTTTCTTCTAGAAGCCTTATGGTTTCAGGTCTTACCTGTATGTCTTTGATCCATTTTGAGTTTATTTTTGTGTTTGGTGAAAAAGATTGACCAATTTTCATTCTTTTACATGTGGCTGTCCAGTTTTCCCAGCACCATTTGAAGAGACTTTCTTTTCTCCATTGTAGGCCCTCAGCTCCTTTGTTGAAGATTAGCTGTCCATAGATGTGTGGTTATATTTCTGGATTTGCTTTAGTTTTTTTAAGGTGGATAGAAATTAGGAATCAAAAGCGATCCATAGGTTATGAGACACTACTCTGGAGTGTGTGCATGCTTGTGTAAGTCTGTGCATGGGTGGGTGTGAGAGAGACAGAGACAGACAGAAGAGGAAGAATTAGAAGGCAGGCAAAGTGGAGAGGGGAGTATATGAGAATAACAGATGAGAAGGGTATTGCAGCTCAAGGAGTAACAAGGCCATCATGGCCCCTTGAAGAACCACAACACGCTTCCTGTCTCTATCCTGTATTTCAAGCTGAAGTTTAAAGAACTCCTGGGAAGAAACAACAAAAACATCAGATTTCTTAAAACCAGAAGGAAATGAGAGAAGAAACACAGTGATCCGGAGCTGAAACATCACCAGGAGGAGCCAGGAAAACGGAGGAGGGTGACTGTTCTGCTGAAAAGTCTACCTTATAATTCAGAAAACTTAGTCACCAGACTCTGAGAACAGATAACAAGAGTGGGAGGAAGGAGTGAGAAGCAGCAGTGGGGAAACATTTAATAACGCTCCGCAGGCCTGCAGCATTGATCACAAAGCCTTTGACAAACTCGCGGCCATATGGACCCTTCTGAAAACTAAAAAACCAACTCATGGGACAAAGCAAATAGATCCGTGGTGTATTTTCACAGTGCAAATATAACTAACACCCATCCAACTGAGACTTTTAATAGTGGAGATGATTCAAAGAATCTCCTACCACTGTGCATGATTACAGTTAATCCTTGAAAACTCTGTAAAATGTGGCTCAATTTTAAAAATGGCCATTTTGTGTCTAACTGGCCTTTTTAAAAATTTGCTCCATTATTTCACTCAGTCTAAGGTCCCCTATAGCTCTAACCACAAGTTTAAGAAAAACGGCATTAATTTTTTAATTGCCTCTATGGGAGACAAATAAGCAGAGAAACAAACGTGGATGCTGAAATTGCCTGTCAACACTAGGTTATAAGCACACAGATGAATCAATATTTATATTAATTTTATACCTTACCATCAAAATGAAGACACAAATCTTTAAATGTTAATAGAGAAATTATAGATCTCTTAGAAGGTGTCCCCAATCCCCTCCAGGTCTGTGGACCCCAGTTTTAGCTTGGGGAAGCAATTGATCATTTTTGAGCCTAGGAGTCAAAATGCTCAGATTCTTTCTTGCTGGCACTATGTAGTCTGAACTGGCTGGGTGAGGGGGAGGCTGGGGGCAGGTGCACTTCAGTAGCCATCTCAATAGTTAAGGCAGAAGGTGAAAGGACTAAAGGGAAGGGAAGAATGAGAAGACTTTGGGAGAAGGAAGGAAGACTCAATGGATCCTCACAGCTCACTAGAGGTAGAGAAACAAGAGAGAAATAAACCTGGTTCCTATGAGTAAGCCACATAATACATATATATTTAGGTTTCAAGGGTCCTAATCAGAGCTATGTAATGTGGCAACAAGTTTCTATGTAGAACTGATTAAACAAAACTCTCTAGAAGGACTACTTAGTCTCATTTCAAGTGAAATTTATCATGAGAAGGCTTGGGCCCTTAGCTCAACTCTGCTAACTTCAGGACTCTGAGGCCATCATTCTGCAGGCATCTGTTTCCTGGTCTGTAAAATGGCGGTGGGTGGGAGAGTGGACTAGATGCTCAAAAAGAGTCACAGAGCAGCCTGATAGAAACACTCAGAAAAAAATAATGGCAGCAGACAACAGTTAATTCTGGAAATCCTTTTGTAAATTGTACAAGCTAAAATGAACCTAACCTTTAAAAGAGAAAAAAGATGAAGTCAGACGGAAGATTTTGAAAAGTAATTTCAAATAATTGCTATGTTCTCTGCAAACAGGAGTGAGCAGCTTGGCTTTCAGAATAGATGGCCATTTACAGCTGTCATCGCCTAACAGGGCCACCTGCTCAGACCCCCACTTGCCCACATGCACTCTACTCTGTTCAAAGACATAGAAAGAATTTTCATACAAAAGAACCTTTCTTCCCGCTTTAGCACCAGTTGAGTCAGACTGTGATTGAAGATCAACACATTTATATTATTGTCACACTGAGGTTTGATTTTTCTACTGGCACAAAGTATTCTAAAAAGAATGGAAAATTACCCTGTTTACTTCAAAGAAGCATGCTGATTTCTTCGAAATATGTGGCACTTCAGTGTTGCTCAGGGCAACTGACAATTCAAAGAGATCCCGCCTGCGATGGATAGCTTAAGAAAGGTAAAGTTTATTTGTAATAGATTTGACGTTGGATTATAATAAGTATGCAGAAAGATATCAAGCAGTTAGGAAAACAACAGCAGATTTTAGATATGTTTAGTTAGTTGAGAAAAGCTTATTACATAAATTTAGTTCTTGTGAGAATTGGCACTCAGGCTATTGGATAACTTCTAAGAAAAAGATTGACCAGGGGCATAGAAATAACTCGATAAATCTGGCTAATGCATTTCCACACAGGGAACAGATGTCACTACATAAATCCAATCCAAAACATTTTATCAAAAGGCTTCCCAAGTAGGTTAGAAGTCAGTCAGACACAGGTATTCAGTGTATACGTTGGCAAAACAGCCTGTCTGAAGTAACTTTGGAGATTCCACTAAATGACCCCAAATCCAAAATTTTATGTATTTTTTTACAGTGATGTATTACTGGATATGGGTACAATGACTCTCATTTTGTTGGTTTACTTTCTTTTTGAAGACAATAGGCAATTGGTAAGGCTTTCAAAGACACGCATTTGCAACCAAAGGAACATCTTAAAATGGATTGTTTATTGAACAGAACTTCCAGTGAATTCTAATTCCTCCTAAGTGTTCTGTTTGACAGTAGTCATTATTGAGTCACAGGGCGAATTTGACTTCAGATTGCACTCAGAAGCCATGGAAAATAACTACAATGTGCATATTTTCAGTACTGCATTACATTTTTTTTCTCCGACAAAATAGACAATTTATCCTATTGTGTTTCTTTTGTATCAGGTACATACTTATATGGCAGCACCTATGGCATTGTATTTCACTTAATTTTCTTCCATATCTGTCTCGTGCTTGCTCGAAAGCCTTTAAGAGCAAAGAATATGCCTCATCCCCCTATTTTTAGCTCCTGGCCAAGTGCCTGGCTTGCTGGTAGCCCTCAATAAATATGCATTGAATGAATGAATAGATGAATGAATAAGTACTTTCTTCCATTTTTGCTAATTGTCACACTTCCAAACCTGATACACTTTTAGAACGCCATTGAAGGGGATCAGAATATGCCACCCCCAAAATATGCCACTTTGGTGTAGGATTATTTTGAGCTAAAGACAATTCAGAATCAAGAGATGCAGGAAGAGTTCTCTGCCTAAAAGCAGGGCATAAACTTCCCTTTGTGAGATTGTTCCCTTTTCCCTCCTCTGCCCTGCCCCATACCAGAAAAAGAAGAGTAATTCGTATCATTGGAGATAGGGGAGTTGACACGGAGATGAATTTACATAAATAGACCTTACTAAAATAGCCCTTATTTTCCGTTAGTTTCCCTATATATTTCTAAGTTAATTTCCACGATTTATCGTTCCTTGAAGCTCAACCCCAATTTTTTTTTAATAAAAGGTTATATAAGCCCCTGAGTCTAGCAACTTTGAGTTTCACTTCTTTTTTGAACTCTTGTGCATGCAAATATTCATAAAAATTCTGTGCCTTTTCTCCTACTAATCAGTTTTTTGTTAGTTTAATTTGCAGGCCCCGAGGCACTCAAGCTAAGAGGGTAGAGGAAAAGATTTTTCTTCCTGACACCATTCTACTTATTCCTATTTCTTTTTATATCCATCTAAGAAATCTTTGTCTTGGCTACATTCTCTTTATTTCTTATCCCTTCTTTCCTCTTTCAACATTTCAAAGTATAGTGTAAAAGGAGCAAACTTCTACCTTGACCATGTGGAACTTTTTTTAAAGACTTTCTTTCCTGTTAATATCTCAATCCCCAAAACAAACTCAAAAGGTCCCACTTTTCAGCCCTTATTACTTTCTCTATTCTCTACTCTCAGGGACTGGAAAGCATATTTTCACCATAATATTATGTTTTTTCTGTAATTCTGTCAATTTTTGGTGCCTTGGAGAATCTTTGATTCCAGATTTGGCAAAGCAATTTTCTTCTTTCCAAAAGCTGCCCCAAACTCTCATCTTTGTCCAGGTTAACAAAGACTTTCTTCTTGACCAAACTTTAGTCAGGCTGCTCTGAACCCTCTTCTCAGCTAGGCCGCAAACTTTGAACTTCCGTGTCCATCTTTGCGTTGCCCAATTTTATCAAAAATCCTGCGAAGTCAGTTTAGAGAGTTTCTCCCCCACCCTTGATATCTGGTCCCTTTGATAAAATCACTGATCAAATTCCTCAGACCCTCCAAGCCCCCTGGGGATGTCTGATTAGCCTGGCCT
The DNA here is from genome assembly GCF_021613505.1 of Equus quagga. NCBI lineage: Eukaryota > Metazoa > Chordata > Mammalia > Perissodactyla > Equidae > Equus > Equus quagga. The sequence continues at coordinate 16,150,745 of NC_060278.1, forward strand.
GCCTTCAGCGAGAATCCTGTCCAGTCTGTTTAGCCAGAATCCTCCTCATTCCTGATGTTTCCTCTTAGTAATTTTCCACCCACTGGCGCCCACCCTGCTCTTTGGCTACAAGTCCCACTTGTCCGTGCTGTCTTCAGACTTGAGCCCAGTTCTGTACTGAAGACTCTCATCCCCTATTGCAATAGTTCCCGAATAAAACCTGTTTTTGCCACTTTACTGCCAGGCTCTGATTTTCTTTAACAAGGTGTATGGGGACCGTTGTCTCGAGCAATGGAGCTCTCTTTCATTTGTCACTCGCTTTGCCCTGCTAGAGTATAATTTTCAAAAAGTTAAAAACATGATCCTCATTCCTCTCCATCATCCATCTGGTAAAAATCATCAAACAGACCATAAAACTAAATCGCTCATCATTGCTGCAGCCAATGGGAGATGACTTAGTGGCCTTGCATGAACTAGAAGCAAAAACAAACATACACATCCTGAAAAAAACAAAAACAGTAGACAGGATAAAAGACCCTCAAGAAACAGAGTCAGCAAAGTTAAAATTCTACTGCTTTTTGTTATTCACTCTGGGAGCCAAGAAAAGACAAATGCGGGCTTAGGCAATCCTTGAGTTTCAGTTCCAAGCAATGCATTGTACTAGGCTCCCGGGTGAGTCCTCTTGAGCACTGCACTGCAGCCTCTAAAATTCCTAAGGCATAATTTTTCAAATGTTAAAAACATAGATCTCTGGCCGGCCTGGTGGCATAATGGTTAAGTTTGCATGCTTCACTTCGGTGGCCCGGGGTTCGCCAGTTCAGATCCAGGGCGCAGACTTATGCACTGCTTATAACGCCATGCTGAGGTGGCGTCCCACATGCAAAGTAGAGGAGGATGGGCACGGACGTTAGCTTAGGGCGAATCTTCCTCAAACAAACAAACAAATAAATAATTAATTTTAAAAAATTCTTTCAAAAACATACGTGTTAAGTATATATCAAAAAATCAACGTGTCCAATATTTTCACCAACTCGTTAATGAAGGAACCAGTAAGATACTAAGACTAGTTCAAAAGAGACTTTGAAGAACAGAGATATCTATAGTTGGTTAAGAGTGCTGAAATAAATTTGTTAATAGATGCAAAAGGGGTTAATACCTTATAAGCCAATAAAATGTAATGTTTGAGATGATCTTTTATACCAGGAGGGAAGTAGTTGTTTCTCTAGTAGAACAAAATTTATTTGCATTGCTGTGGGCAAGAATCATTTGCATTGCTATCAGTTTTCTGCAAGTGAACTTCTTCCCTCACAGAGATGTAAAATTGCCCAGATAATAAAGTCAACCAAAAGGGCACAGCCCCATAGAATCAGATCATTTCCAAAGGAGTTGCCAGCCCTTTGCTGAAAGGACACTCAGGAATCTCTTTTGTCCATTTCCAAGTCTTGGACAATTTTTCCTGATCTTCCTTTGGAAATATATTTCTCCTCCCTCCCCTCCTCCCACCTTCTTTCCCTTCATTCTTTCTTTCCTTCTTTCCTCCTCAGATATTTATTGATCATTTTACTGTTCTGGATCAACACTGACCAGTAGAGCCATGGTCATGGTGCCATGACAGTGGGAATGTTCTATGTCTGTGCTCTCCACTATGGTGACCAATAACCACATGTGGCTATTGAGCGGTTGAAATGTGGCTAGAATGACTAAGGAAGTTTTAATTTGACTTAATTTTGATTAATTTAAAACTAAATAGCCACTGTAATGGAAGACACGGCTCTAACTGCGTGAGATTCCTCAGTATGTAAGTTACTGTGTCCCCAACTCCTATCCTTTTTTCTCCATGAGATTTGTATGTTCATAGAGAAGTTGAGGCTTGTATGAAAATCACCGTTCTGGAAGGCAGCACACGAGCACTATGAAGGCTTTGTGAACTCAGATGGGAAACGACTTCTAGCTGGCCGATCTGTAAGGGCTTTAGACATTGTTGGATAAAACTTAGACTTGCCAAGATGTCAGAGAAAGACAATCCAAGAGGAGGGAACAGCATGGCAAAAATAAGGAGGTAGGTAGCTGCAACTTGTGTGTAGGGACTAAGGAGTTGTCGTGGCAGGCCACAGCACAAGGCTCAGGTAGGCAAGCTGTGAAATCTCAAGCTCTCTGGAAAGGAAAGGGGGTTGGAAACAGACAGTAAAGTCTTTTGAAAATCACTAAAGAGTTTAGGACTTTCTGCTACAAAAGTTATGAGAAATCACTGAATGCTTTACACTGGGGGTGACATGACCAGATCTTTATTTTTAAAAATCTCTATAAAGACGTGTGGAAGAAGGATTAGAAGGCAGTAACCACCAATGTAGGGCACCTGTTGGAAGGCTGTTAAAATCATCTATGTGAGAGGTAAAGGGGTCTGTATTAGAACGGTGGTAACCAATAGGATAGGGTGTATCCTTTTTTTTTTTTAAAGATTGGCACCTGAACTAACAACTGTTGCCAATCTTCTTTTTTTTTTTTCTTCTGCTTCTTTCTTCCCAAATCCCCCCAGCACATTTTAGTTGTGGGTCCTTCTAGTTGTGGCATGTGGGATGCTGCCTCAACATGGCCTAACGAGCAGTGCAATGTCCGCGCCTAGGATCCGCACTCTGGGCAGACGAAGCAGACCGTGTGAACTTAACCACTCAGTCACTGGGCCGCCCCCCAAGAGTATATCCATTTGACATTTCAATAGCCCAAGAATGGGTTTATTTTTTATAAATACGAATTATAAAGTATACGTGTATATATATGTATATATATATTTTTTTAATAACACATTTTTCAACTGCTTTTCAGGCAGAATGACAATTAGGGGTGAACTTACATGTGGCAGCCTGGCTCTGACCATAAATAGGAAAGAGGAAGTACTATTTTAGGTTCTAAACCCAGCTCTGTGAACTACTATGTGATTTTAAGAACAGGCCTTTGATGACACATAGAGAGTCAACCCCAGAGAAAACTGTGAAATATTAAAATTTTTAGAAGCATTCAGTGTTCCTTTTCCCGATCTACCCCACATAACTAACACATATTTATTTACTGATAGTTCATTGTGTACCTGGAACTTCATTAGGATCTTTAAATACTGTATTCACTTTTTTATTAGTTTGTATTACTTTTATATGGGCTTCTGTAATAAATTACCACCAATTTAGTGGCTTAAACCAACAAAAATGTATTATCTTACAGTTATCAAGGTTGGAAATCTGACCCTGTTCTTCCAGGGCTAAACTCAAGGTATCAGCTGGGCTGTGTCCCTTTCTGGAAACTCTAGAGAAGAATCCACTTCCTTACCTTTTCCAGCTTCTAGGGGCTGCTAGTATTCCTTGGCTCATTGCCCCTTCCTTTATTTTAAGGAGAGCAATGGTGGGTCAATTGCTTTTCAAAACACTTCACATTACTCTGACTTTCTCTTCTGCCTCCCTCTTCCACTTTTTCAGGATCCTTCTGATTATGTTGGACCTGCTCTGATAACCCAGGATAATCTCCCTATTTTAGGTCAGCAGATTTGCAACCTTAATTCCATCTGCAACCTTCATTCCCCTTTGCCATCTAAACATCTCAAGGTCCTTAACCGTAATCAACTGCAAAGTCCATTTTGACTTATAAGGTAACATATTCACAAAATCCTGGGATTAGGATGTAGGCATCTTTGGGGGGACGTTATTTTGCCTGCTACAAATATATTATTTCACTGAATCCTTGCCAAACTATTACTATGATTATTCCCATTTTACAGAGTCTCACTACACTATTTCTATTATTTCTTTGCTCTTGTAGGTAATGAACCTAATGCTTAGGGAAGTTGAATGCAGTGACTTACTGCTCACACGGGTCAGACGCTGGTAGAGCTAGGAGTTGAACCTATGTCTGTCTCCCATGGTTAATCTCTTAATCACTCAACTGTGCTAATTCTCACAAATGTCACTTTCTCCTGCCTACTCCTTTTCTCCCTCTACTCCTTCTACTCCACCCCCTAAAAGCAATATGCCAGGAAGGGATGTGAAATTTGTTGAAGATTTAAATTGTGGGGGATCAGAGTTGGCCACCCCAAAGGGAGTCTCTTTGGCTTGATTATTTTTAAGGACAAAAGACTCTGAAAGAAACTTTGAACTTCCCCCTAACTGTCTAAACAAATTTAAGATAGAAGGGCTGTTCCAGGAAGGAATTAACACCATGAGATAACTATAGTGTAACGTAACCTCTACATTTTTACGTGGTGTGATAGGGAGGAACCTAACAAGGGCTTTTTAATCAAAGTTCCTCCATCTCTCATTGTCTTTGCAAGGCATGGTCAACATTTGCTTTTCCATCTCCATGTAAATTGTCTTCCTCCCCTTTGAAGTCTCAAACCGCTGCCCCCAACATCTTCCTTTGTCCTTAGCTGAAGATGGTATTTAAGGTGGTGGTTTCAGCCATTTTGGTGAGTTACTCTGTTTTCCTCGGTTTCTCCCATGTATACATGTTGTTAAACTTTGATTTTCTCCTGTTATTCTGTCTCATGTCAATTTAACTCTTAGATCAGCCAGAAGGACCTAGAGGGTAGAGGAATAGTTTTTCCTCCCTTAGAAAAATATCATGCTCAAATGATGCCTTCCAAGGGTACTTCTCTCTGCCAAGGGCAACAAGCATTAAGGTAAAGGAATAAAGCTCAGGCTGGAGAAACTGACAGAGAAACCAGCAAATTCAGGAGGGATATTTTGAGCTAGAGGCTTTCTCAGCACTTCTGGAGCATGGATGTTTGTCTGCTTTGCTCACTGAAAGGAGAGCCTGGATCCCAGGCAAAAGCTTTTGAGAACAAGAGGCGAGAAGATTTTGAAAGTGTTGTTATCTCAGAGTAAGGACGGATGGCGCCTTGCTGCACTCCTTGTCCCGGGAGCCATCCACTTATAGTATCAAAAGACAAACTGGCCACATACATCCAAAATTAGCAACCACTTAACAAAACATTGTTTATTTCTCTAAAAGAGAGAAAAGCTAAAAACCTACTATAATTCACGTACCAAATATGTGCACAGAGATTAGATGTGCTCACTACGGAAATGCAGGAGTATTAGGCACATATTTCAGTAGAGACTCACGTTTGAAGAAATACAGTTTTGTTTTTAAGGTAAAAAAATGTATTATTCTCTGGTCCATTTATTTGTTATCTCGTGTTGACCTCCTTCATCAGCTAAAAGTACAACAAATCCAGCTGGGGTCTTCTGGGTAGTGTTTGGTGTCTTGATTTGAGTGCCGATTGTGTAGGTGTGCTCACCTGGTGAAAACTCAGTGAGCTGTTCATTTATGATTTGTGAGTTTTTCTGTATGTACACAATAGTAATAAATTAAAAAAGACACTGACTGCAAAGAGTGAGTGCAAGGGAACCGTCCCAAAAAGGAAGCAGGATTGCTAGGCAGCAGAGGCCAATTTATCATGAAACTAATGAAGCTTAACCTCCTGGGCCCCTCATCCCTATGGGTTCCAGTGAGCGCCAGGAGCTCCTAAGAGGAGCTGGGAGTTCTAGGTGGGGAAAGGAACCAGATTGTAATCAGAAAGTGCCTAAAGAGAAGAGGAGAGAAGGAAGTGGTTTCTAAGGATGCAGTGATTTCTTTTCTTCTTCCAAATACATATGCATTTTTCAATTTTAAAAAGCAAACAAACAAAAACAAATGAATGCACCATCTGCCCTTGTGGAGATGGTAGTGCTGTGACTGGAAGCAGCCTGATGTAGAGGAGGAAGGACCACACCCCAATTCATACGAGGCAGAAAAAATGGATGCTTTGAACTGCTGCTAGATTGATTCCCAAATGGAAAAGTTTCAAAGGGTCCTGGGGGTCCTTGTGCATCTTAACATCTTTTGAAATCCCTCCCCTCATGGGACTTACATTCTAAAGTCGGGGGTGCAGAGATTGACAAAAGAAAGATAAGCACAACAAATAGCACTTAGAAGGTGACAAGTGCTATGGAGAAAACTAAACCAGGGAACTGGGAGAGGGAGTGTCTGGCGGTAGGAAGAGGAGTAAGGCGTGATTTTTAAATAAGGTAAACAGGGAAGTCTTCACTGAAAGATAATGTTTAAGCAAACACCTGAAACATTAGAGTCCTGTGCTCATCTGTGGGGATGCATTAAGGTAAGAGGAACAGCAAGTGCAAAGGCCCAGAGGTGGGAGTCTACAAGGAGCTGGTGTGGCTACAGCAGAGTTGAGTGAGGGGTGAATGGAGGAAGCGTTCAGAGAGTGGGGCAGACCTTGTAGGTATCCCAAGCCACTGCAAGGAGTCTGGCTTTTACTCTGAGTGATTTGGGGAGGATTTGATCAGAAGAGTGATATAATCTGAGTGAGACTATAACTGGATTATTTTGGTACTGTACTGAGAAGAGACAATTTGAAGTTTGGTGTAGAAGCAGGGAAGGGTTAGAAGCCTAAGCAATAATCTAGGTAAAAGATGATAGTGCAGTTGGAGGTAACAGTGGATGACATGAGAAGGGGTCAGAGTTTGCTTACACTTTGAAGGCAGAGCCATGGGACTTCCTGACAGACTGGATGTAGGGTAAGGGAGAAAGAGAAGAGGCAAGGATGATGCCATGCTTTTTGGACTGAACAACAAAAAAATAGAGTAGGTAGTAACTGGCACGAGAAACACTTCAAAGAACCCATCAAGAAAGTGAAAATGCAGAATACAGAATGGGAGAGAATATTCACAAATCATATATCTGATAAGGGTCTAGTATTCGGCAGATATAAAGAACTCAAAACTCAACAAAAAAAGGCAAGTAACACAATTTACAAAATGGACAAAGGATTTGAAGAGACATTTTTCTAAAGAAGTTATACAAATGGCCAAGAAGTACACGGAAAGATGTACATCATTAGTCAACAGGGAAATGGAAATGAAAACCACAATGAAGTAGTATTTCACACTCACTAGAATGGCTATAACCAAAAAGAATGACAAGCAAGGATGTGGAGAAAGTGGAACCCTCATACATTGCTGGGGGGAATGTAACATTGTGCGGCCACTTTTGGAAAACAATTTGGGAGTTCTTCAAAAAGTTAAACATAGAGTTATCATGTGACTTGGAAATCTGCCTCTTTGGTATATACCCAAGACAATTGAAAACTATATTACATAAAAATGTGTACATGAATATTCATAGCAGCATTACTCATGATAGTAAAAAAGTGAAAACAACTCAAATATCCATCAACTGATGCATGGATAAACAAAATGTGGCATCAACATACAATGGAATATTGTATTGGCAACAAAAATACTAAATACTATTGATACATACTACAACATGGAAGTACCTTGAAAATAGGCTGAGAGAAGCCAGTCACAAAAGATCACATATTATGTGGTTCCATTTCAGTGAAATGTTCAGAATAGGTAAATCCGTAGGGACAGAAAGTAGATTAGTAGTTGCCAGGGGTTTGAGGAAGCGGGAAATGGGGAGCCATTACTAATAGGTACAAACTTTCTTTTTGAGGTGATAAAAAGGTTCTGATTAGAGAGTAGTGATAGTTGCAAATATACCAAAAACCACTGAATTGTACACTTTGAAAGGGTACATTTTATGCTATGTGATTTATATCTTTTTTTTAATTTATTTTTTATTGCAGTAACATTGGATTATAACATTATATAGCTTTCAGGTGTACATCGTAATATATTTCAAATTCTGTGTATATTATATCATGTTCACCACCCAAAGACTGATTATAGTCCATCTCCTCACATGTGAGCCTAATCACCCCATTTGCCATCCCCCCATTCCCTTCCCTTTTGGTAACCACCAATCCAATCTCCAATGGTATGTGTTTTTTTGTCATCGTTTTTATCTTCTACTTATGAGTGAGATCATATGGTATTTGACTTTCTCCCTCTGACTTATTTCACTTAGCATAATACCCTCAAGGTCCATCCATGTTGTCACAAATGGCCGGATTTCATCATTTCTTATGGCTGACTTGTATTCCATTGTGTATATATACCACATCTTTGTCCATTCATCCCTTGATGGGCACCTAGGTTGCTTCCAAGTCTTGGCTATTGTGTATAATGCTGCAATGAACATAGGGGTGCATGCATCTTTGTGCCTTTGTGTTTTCAAGTTCTTTGGATAAATACCCAGGAATGGAATAGCTGGATCATATGGTAGATCTATTTTTAATTTTTTGGGAAACCTCTATACTGCTTTCCAAAGTGGCTGCACCAGTTTGCACTCCCACCAGCAGTGTATGAGAGTTCCCTAGTCTCCACATCCTCTCCAACACTTGTTGTATCCTGTCTTGTTAATTATAACCATTCTGACTGGAGTGAGGTGATACCTCATTGTAGTTTTGATTTGCATTTCCCTGATAGCTAATGGTGTTGAGCATCTTTTCATATGCCTGTTGACCATCCATATATCTTCTTTGGAGAAATCTCTGTTCAGATCTTTTGCCCATGTTTTTATTGGGTTGTTGGGGTTTTTTTGTTGTTGAGATGTATGAGTTCTTTGTGTATTTTTGATATTGAGCCCTTAACTGATATATGGTTTGCAAATATCTTCTCCCAATTGTTAGGTTGTCTTTTTGTTTTGTTGATTGTTTCCTTTGCTGTGCAGAAGCTTTTTAGTTTGATGTAGCCCCATTTGTTCATTTTAAAAAGGAAAAGAGGGTTGGCCCGGTGGCACAGTGGTTAAGTTTGCACGTTCCACTTCTCAGTGGCCCGGGATTCGCCGGTTCAAATCCCAGGTGCAGACATGGCACCGCTTGGCATGCCATGCTGTGGTAGGAGTCCCACATATAAAGTAGAGGAAGATGGGCATGGATGTTAGCTCAGGGCCAGGCTTCCTCAGCAAAAAAGAGGAGGACTGGCAGTAGTTAGCTCAGGGCTAATCTTCCTCAAAAAATTAAAAAAACAAATAAATAAAAAGGAAAAGAAAAAGAAAGAATGAGGGTCCTTAAAAGCCAAGTTATTCTTAAAAGAAAATCTATAAAGAGAACATGTATTAATTATAAGACTTACCATAGTCACAGGAATAAAAACAGTATGGCAGCAAAGTAGACCAATAGAATGGAAAACAGAGGTCAGAGGCAGGTCTACGTTTACAGGGAAACTTAATATGTAGCAAAATGGCACCACAAATCAATGGGAAAAAATAGATTATCTATTAGCTACTATTAGGAAAACTGGACCACTACCAACAGAAAAATAAACCTGAGTTACTGTCTAGCACCAGATAGATGGACTCCAAATGGATTAAAGACCTAAAGTTATTAAAAAATATAGAGAAACATTTTTGTGATTTGCAATGGGGAATATTCTTAAACACAACCTCAGAAGTACAAACAATAAAGCTGAAACTTGATGAGTTTGATCACATCAAAATTAAGGATGTCTTTTCAGCAAAGGACATCATGGAGAAAGTTAATAGATTGACAGAATGGAAAAGTCATCTGTAATGCCTAAGATCGATGAAGGATTAATATCTGAGAATACAAGAGACAATTTCATATCAACCAAGACAAAGATAACTCCACTGGATAAGTCAACAAAGGATACGAAGAGGCAATTTATAGCAGAGGAAAGTCACGTGACTACAAAGCATATGAAACAATGATGAAGCTTAATAGTAATCAGAGAAATATGGTTAAAATGACCAGTAGATATTGCCTAATAAATTGATTGGTAAAAATTAGGAAGTTAGAAAATGACAAATGTTTAAGGGATGTGGGGATACCTGAATCCTCATGCACTGCTGGAGGAAATGTAGATTGATGCGATCATTCTGGAAAGTGAGCAGGCACTTATGCATAGCCTATGCCCCAGGAATCCCACTCCAGGCATAGATTCAAAGAAATCCTCACACATGTCCATAAGGAGAAGTATTTGAGTATAATTATTGCACATTGTTTTTGATATCAGGTAATTGCAGGCACTCTTGCTATTTCTTCCTGGGAGAGTGGATAAGTAAAATGTACTCTTTCCAAAATTCGCATGCACCCATGCACACACAAGCACATACATACAAGATGTAAAACTCAACAGCCTTAAGAATAACGAAATCTTTCTTTCCGCAAATCTGATTTGCATGAGCTTATTCCTAATTCTAACCATGGAAGATCTCATATTTTTCTTGAGTCACAGCTCACCTACCTCACACATAACTTACCATACAAAGTTCAGAGGACATGATTTCCAAAACCTACAATCTCCTAAGACACGCAGGTCATAAGAACTACGCTTTTGCATTTTTCCACATTCTGAGCTCCCAGTGCAGGAACAAGCCAGTTCCTCTGGTTATCCTGAAAGTCCTGAAGCCGCACTTGATTCTGCTCTGTCTTCCTTCCAAGACACTAGACCTCTCTCTAAATGAGACCCTTAGCAGCAGCTCGGGTTCTATTGACAGACTCCCCATGGTGGCCGCCCACTTAAACTTCAGAGCCTCAGCCATCAGTAGTCCTGCCTCCTTTCCTTCCACACTGAGCCCTTTGTAGTTCATCTTACACCTCTCACCAACTCTTGACTTTGATCAGGATAGGATCCTGCTGAGTTCCAGGAGACCCTGAATTTTGCCTGTTTGAAATTCACTTGAATCAGCTGAAGCCTTACTGGCACCTGGGCACACTTTTCAGTGTGTTGCCCTAGATGGCTCCTATTGGTAGGCCCTGGCCACGCCGACCTGCCTTTTATTCTTACTTGAACAATAGACTACGATGCGTAATGCAGGAGGCTGAACAATGGTCCCTGAGTTAAGTCTTCACGACTTTCGCTGGAACCTGTGAATGTCACTTTGTATGGCAAATGGGACTTTTCAGACGTGATTGATTCAAGGATCTTTAGATGAGGGAAATTCTCCTGGATTGTCCACAGGGCCCAATATAATCACAACATTATTGGGATGAAGGAGGAGTTACACTGAGAGGAGAAGGTGGTGTGATGATGGAAGCAGAGATTGGAGCGATGCACTTTGAAGATCAGGAAGGGGCCACAAGTCAAGGAATACAGGCAGCTACTAGAAGCTTAAAAAGGCAAGGGAACATCAGAGCCTCAAGAAGGAGCCCGCTTGGCGACACCGTGACTTTAGCCCAGGGAAACTGATTTTGGACTTCTGATGTCCAGAACTTTAAGAGAATAAATTTGCCTTGATTTAAGACACTAAATTTGTGGTAACTTGTTTCAGCAGCAACAGAAAACTAATACGCCCAATAAATCGCTCTTAAGATATTATACAGACAAGCACTAGTCATTAAACCCAATGGTTTTTCCTTTTCCTCTTCCTTCTTAGCCTTTCTTAGGAGGTTGCCAGACACAATGGGAAGAACATGGGTTTTCAGGGGGAAAAAAATCCAGATCTGGTTCTAATTAGTGTTTCCATGCAAGAATTCTTTCTTGGTATTTCTCAGAAAATTTGTGTTTTTCTAAATCCTGAGAAAAATCAGTTGAGAAATTGGGGAAAGGGGAAAAGTATTCTAATTCTTTAGTGAGAATTAAATCTTAACAATCAACATAGAAGAGGAGTTTCATGATCTAATTAGTCTCTCTTGCTTGTAGCTGTTGCTGTGTTGTAAGTGTGTGCTTCTGGCCCTCTCTGCCGCTATCAGTGAGTCATTCTGGCACAGAAAACAAATACTAATAAGTTTATACACATCATATACTTTATTTAAACCCTATGAATGATGTTTTAAGAAATAAGTTTTAGAAGCAAATAAATCCTTAAATTGGCAATTTCTACACAAGATTCTTTGTAGTTCTGTTAATCTTGCTAGGAGATTCAAATATTACATTATTTGAAAACTAGCCAGTACTGTTTGCTGGCATTTGCCAATGTTTAAACATTCACTAAACTTTGTAAATACTGCTACATTTAATATTTAGTCAGCAAAAAAATTTTAGATATACATAATAATGAGTAATATGTCCTAGGAATGTTGGAAGCATTTTAAGAATAATTTAGGATTTGGGGGAATTCCTGAGAAATCCTAGAAATTATGATATCTCATTCTTGAACCCCACAAATTAGTACCTATGAGCAATTTGGAAGCTCTAGTTCAAACCCCTACTCTATCATTTTGCTGGTTGCACAATCTTGGGCAAATTACTATTTGGATCTTAAATGTCCTCGTGAATCAAAAGGGGACAATAATACACCATAGGTTTGCTGCAAGAATTAAATAAGATTATACATTGGAAGTGCCTGAGACATAATAAGTTTTCAAAAAAACATAGGGGTAAATTTTTATAACCTTGGATTCGGCAATGAATTCTTAGATATGAGACCAAAAACACAAGCAGCTAAGGATAAAATAGATAAATTGAACTTCAGCAAAATGAAAAACTTTTGTGCATCAAAGGACATTATCAAGAAAGTGAGAAGATAATGAACAGGATGGGAGAAAATATTTGCAAATTATATATCTGGTGTATACCTGATCATATTTCCAGAATGTATAAAGAGATCCTAAATCTCAACCAAAAAACACAAACAACCCAATTTTAAAAAAGGTAAAAGACTTGAGTAGATATTTCCACAAAGAGATGCAAATGACCAATAAGCACAGGAAAAGATGCTTAGCATCCTTAATCATTAGAGAAATGCAAATAAAAATCACAATGAGAGATCATTGTACACTCACTAGAATGACTACAATAATAACAATAAAATGGAAAATAATAAGCGCTGGCAAGGATGTGTAGAAATTGGAATCCTGTGTTTCAGGTTGGAATGTAAAATGGTACAACTGCTGTGGAAAACAGTTTAGCGGTTCTTCAAAAGTTAAACATAGTATTACCATATGACCTAGCAATTCTGCTCCTAGGTATATACCCAAAAGAATTGAGAGTAGGGACTTGAACAGATATTTGTGACAACATTCATTGTAGCATTATTCACAATAGCTCAAATGTGGAAGCAACTCAGGTGTCCATCAGCAGATGAATGGATGAACAAAGTATGGTATATCCATACAGTGGAATATTATTCAGTCATAAAAAGGAAGGAAGTTCTGACACATGCTACAACTTGGATGAACCTTGAACACATTATGGAGAGTGAAATAAGCCAGACACAAAAGAACAAATAATGTATGATTACACTTACATGAAATATCTAGAATAGACAAATCTATAGAGACAGAAAGGACAGCAGAGTTTCCCTGGGCTGCGGCAGCATGGGGAGTTACCGCTTGACAGCCATAGATTTTCCGTTAGGGTGACAAAAGACGTTTGAAGTGTAAGTGATGATGGTAGCACACTGTGAATGCAGTTAATGTCACTGAATTGTACATTTAAAAATGGTTAAAGCGGCAAATTTTATGTTAAATATATTTACCACACACAAAAAAGAACTTGGAAGAAAAGCAAAAAACACCCCCCACCCGCAGTTCCATAGGCTAATGAATTCAAATTGTAGTTTGCAACCTTTTGATCACCCTTGCTCTAGGGCAGAGACACAAGTCCCATGGTTCTTAGCCCGGCCCTTCGAGGGAAAACGGACCTTCAGACAAGGTGTTTCTCAAAGGTATTTATTTGAGAAGGGACCCAAGAAACAGGAGTGCAAGAGTGCGGGGAATGAAATGGAAAATAAGGGCAGAAATTCCATCGTACATTCTGGGCTCCATCATGCTCGGCACTCCTAGGAGCTGTGGAGAAGGTGCTCTGGAAAGGTGGCTCTTATCACTCACCGCCCTCCCCCCTGGAGACAGGTTGGCCATGAATTCATGTGCTCGCACCTCAGAGCTGGCAGGATGGAGCGTCTGCTACGGGCCTCCTCTCTCTTCCCAGCTGCAGCGTCAGAGAAGCCCCGGGCCACAAGGTGAACAAGACGCCAGGGCAGCTGAAGCAAGTGCCATCAGGTGATGTGTGGGGAAACGGCGAGCCATGGTGCACACAGTTATGGGATTACAATCCCTCCCACGCAGCAAAGCCCTCGTCAGGAAAGCTTGAGCATATTTAGTTTAGAAATTTCTAGTAGCTTCACACTCTATCAAATGAAGTTTGAAACTATTAACTGAGATTTCGGAAGCCTCCACAATTTTACCTCATCTGTCCAGAATTGTCTTCCGTGACTCACCTCCAGGTATTTGTAAGTTCTAGCCCAACCACTCGGCTGGTTTGTGTTCCCCAAACACAAGACAATTTCCTGCCTTTGCACCTTTGTTTGGCTCATTCCCACCATCTGGAAATCGCTTCTACTTTTTGAAAAAACACTCAGTCTTAAAACGAACAGATCAAATCTCTCCCCTACCAAGTCCTTCCAGAACGCCTCCTGGCAGGGATCAATCAGGGCCGGGCCAACCAATCGGGTTGTGGCTAACGAATCAGGGCGTGGCTAACATATCAGGGCGTGGCTAACATATCAGGGCGTGGCTAATGAACCAGGGCGTGGCTAGCCAGGAAGGTTTCCTGGAGCTCATACAGAGGACAGGATAAACCCTACTGTATACACAGGGCGTGTGGAGCTAGGGAACTAAGATGTCCTGTTCTGAAGGAGCACAAATGCAAACGTGAGAAAAATGGTTTAAAACTGGATTTCTCTTTAAGGAGGTTAAATAGAGAGCAGGAATGAAAGCACAGCATAGCTGGAGAAATCAGAGGATATGTTAAAGGAACAGCTCATGCTGGTGGGTGGGTGCATTTAAAGGGAACGAGCTGAAACCGAGTCTGGCCAGAGGTTCCCTCTTCCTGCTCTGGACCCTCATGGCAATCCACACTCCTCATACGTCACTCAACAAACCTTGCACCAGGATGACAGCTATTTGCACACTTGCTTTACCACCCCTAATAGATGGTAAGTTCCTTGTGAACTAGGATCCCACTTTTTACACTCTGCACAGTAAAAGGCACAGTGTCTTTCAAAATGGAAGTTCAATGGATATATGTCGGATTGAAAAAACACTACACACCAACATAATTTTGGCAAAACAAAATGTAGAATTATATTCATAATCCCTTTCTAAGTTGTAATTAGTCAGATAGGAAACACCATAAATATAGCTTCTTAGGGAATTCAGAAGGAGGCAGGGCGGAACTGAGATTGTAAATATTACCCATATATCAGTGCTACGTGTGTTCACATGTGTTAGTTCATTTAATCCTAGTGGCTGTTCTGTTTAAGGATGGGGAATCTTAGGCCCTGGAGGCTATGTAAAGTCACAAGGCTAGACAGTGGCTATCTGATGCCAGAGGCTCTGACCTTGTAACAGTGCCAAAGTTATCTGGGATACATACGCTGGGGGGTTTGTCAGCCAGCAGTGTGCTACTCTTAGGAGCAAAGATCAGTAATACCTAGGGAGTTCGGAATTTCAATGGCCAGATCTAATAGTTTGAAGATATTCATTGTAGCATTATTTATAGCAGCAAAAACTTGGAGAAAATCTAATGCCATTACAGGAGTGGATGGAATATTTGGCAAATATTATAATGATGATTATGGAGACTGGAAATTTGGAAAGAGGTTGATGATAAAATGTCACCTAAAAAAGTCACAGAACAAGTGTCTTCCAACCTCATAATACTCATGTAGCTGAGCTAACTCTGAAACAGAAAAACCGAAAATGTCAGTGTCTGTAATGTCAGAGTCATCTGATTGTAGGTGATTTTTGTAAAATAAAATTTCCAAATTTTCAGCAACTTTGTTGAGTTTCTGGAACAATTAAATGCCAAAAAGAGGCCAAGGGAAATCTTCCTCATGGAAAGTACAATATCTCATTCACGCTGTTTTGTTTTAATTTATGAGCCAGACAGCACCAGAGATGTCCAGGACAGACCTGAGCTCTGCTTCTCCTGCTTTGGAGACCTGTTGCTGATGCTGCCATCAGCGCCAGCCCCAGCCCATTTGAAGAGGTAAATGAAGCAGCAATATAAAAAGAGGCTAAAGTTAGAAGGCATTTTGGCGATCGGCAAACTCAGTCTCCTTATTGTACAGATGAGGACTCTGAGGGCCATAGACCCCCAGGGAGGCAGGAGCCTGGAGTAAACGATGGCCCCAAGGCCAGAGATAATGGCTCCTGGTATTCCTAAAGCACCAACATCCTTCAGCCTTGTGCAAAGGCGGCTGTGACGTCCCACCCCTATCTCTGTCCACTGTCTTAGATTCCAGCTACCTCTCCCAGCTCTTGCAAATCACCGAGGCATCACAGCCTCCAGTACATGTAATTGCTTGGATTTTTAAAGAAAAGATAAAAAGGAAAATGAAGGAAGTGTAGAGGAGGAGAAGATAAGCCACAGAACCTTAGATCTAAAAGGTTCCATAGAGACTTCAGAGTGGGAAGAAAACAGGGAATGCCTGAGGTTGCCTGACCTGCAATGTATCGGGTGGCTGGGTGTTATGGAGTAAATGTTTGTGTCACCCTTAAATTCATGTGTTGAAATCTTAACCCTCAATGTGATGGTGTTAGGAGATAGGGCCTGTGGGGTGATAGTTGGTTCATGAGGATGGAGCCCTCATGAATGGGACTAGTGCCCTTATAAAAGGGACCCCAGAGAGCTCGCTCGCCACTTCTGCCATGGGAGGACACAGCGAGAAGTTGGCAGTCTGCAACCCAGAGAAGGACTCTCACCAGAACCCAACTGTGCTGGCACCCTGTTCCTGGAATTCCAGCCTCCCAAACTGTGAGGAATACATGTCTGTTGTTTGTAAGCCACCCGGTCTATGGGACGTTATGATAGTAGCCCGACGAGACCAAGACAGTGGGAATGGGGTGAGACTCTAGGTAGAACGCCTTGCTAGTTGATCCAAAATGACATGGAAGCTGGGAGGAGATGAAGGGAAATAAACAGAAGCCCCAGCAATGAGCTGTCTGTACCAACCCCCACGTTCCCCTGCAGACCTAGTCAACCAGGGGGCTCTGTGATAAGTGAGTTGATCACCACCCATTGTTCTCATCTGAACACTCATTTACGGAGGAGAAAACAAGGGAGGAAATGACTTGCTCAATACTGTTCAAGGAGGTCCCAGCAGAACTGGAGCCAGACTCCAGGCTGCATGCTCCCCTTGAATGCAGACGTCTGCCCAGCTCTGATCCTCGAAGTCTCAGGTATTTTCCTGAGGTGCCATTCACAGGTGCTCCAGGTCTCTCAGCATCCTTCTTTAACCAGAAGATTTTCTTTTATTTATTTATTTGTTCGTTTGTTTATATTTTGCTGAGGAAGATTCACCCTGAGCTACCATCTATTGGCAATCTCCTTCTTTTCGTATATGAGCTGCAGTGACAGCATGGCCACTCACAGACGAGTGGTGCAGGTCTGTGCCCAGAACCGAACTCAGGCTGCATAGCAGAGCGCAGGAACTTAACCCCAAGGCCATGGGGCTGACCCCTGAAGATCGTTTTTTAAAGTGGAACTTCCTCATGAGATTTTGCTTGTGGAAAGGGTTCCATGGCTGGGAGACTCAGAAGCCACTTTCCCACTTGGTGCTGTCCCCACAGTACTAAGTACCCCCATCTTAACAAAGACATATGATTCTTTCCCCTAGTGAAGTTTCTTTATTGTTTAATTTTTCTCCTAATGAAAGAAGACCTGCAAAAAGAGCATATAGAAACTCGCATCTGCTCAGACCCGCAAGCGTCAGGATCTACCTGCAGAACACTCCACCCGCAGACAGAACTCAGAGAGCCCTGTCTCCCGCTTCCCCTTGCCCCTACATGCCCTGGGTCCTACCTTATGGAGCAGGAGGAAGGAACATGCTAGATTCCTGCAAACTGTGTGAGACAAGAGGGTATCTGAGTCTTACTTGAAGTGCAGCCGTTAAGCTTGGTGATGTAGGAAGATGCCAGAAGGAAGATGTTGCCACTGTCTTAGTTTTTCCTCTACGTTCAGAAATTGCTCAGGACAGTCTGGTTAGGGGTAAGGGTGGAAAGGAGTGGGGTGGTTTGGAGTTGGCTCTGATAAGGCAAAAGTCACGAGTCCCAGATGCAACGCCCAGCGAGGTGAAGTGTGGCCCCCTGGCCTGGTTGACTCTCCTGTTAGCTTTTCCTCACAACAGATTCTTTGCAAGAGGAGACTCTGAGCCAGCCTATCTGTCACCATAAAACACTAACACGAGGCAGGGCCTACTGCAGAGTTAACCTTATCTGAAAGGCATTATGTGATCAAGGGAGAGTTGGCAGCCTTCGTGTGCTCTGCTCAACAGAAAAGGCTGAAGTGCTGATTTTCGCTTCTCCAGCTCATTTCGGCTCAGCTAAGGGAAGGAATAGCAAACACAATGTCAGTGTGATGGCTGAAAGGATACAAACCAGACACAGGCTTGCTCAGTTAAGTACATTCAAAGGAGAAATATTTATATTTTACATTTTAAATAGTCCCCGAGGGATGCGCAATATGTTTTTCATCTCGCTTGTGTTTAAGAACTTATCGTACTTGAAAAGCAGAGCAGGCCCGCAAGCTGTGGATTCAAATGATAGGGATTCTCTTATCGTATAGATCAAAATAACAGACTCAGAATACAAACGAGGCTTTCTGTGCAAACGCACGCAATATAGGGTATTCAGAAAGAAAGGTAAATGATTGCCCTGATGATAAACAGGCACACCGTCACTCCCCTGGAGGTCTGGACGCAAGCGGCTAAGAGGTAACATGTGTCTCCAGCTTCTTCTGTATAATTATGTAACACAAATGCACATTTTCGGGAATGTGTTTCCTGGGACTCTGGGCAAAGGATATACAGATTTGTGCAAAGGGGGAATCAGAAACATTCCAGGAAAACTCACAGATGGCGGGGAAATAGGCAGGTAGATTTCTGATCTGGGTTGACCTGCAACTTACAGTGTGGATGGAAACGGGGCTGTTTTAAACTGTGAGTCTCTTGAGAGAGAATGATGACTTTCGAGGGCCCTGTGTGATCAGAAAGAGACATGTGTGGCTGAGTTGCTCTTTGTGGACACAAAGGACCACCCAAGTGTATGAAAAGAGCAAGGACTGATGTTAAGGGGTTGGAAGCAATCATTATCTAAAGAAACAAAGGAAAGAGGTAACATGCAGGACAATTCAATGGGTGAATCCCACTCCTCATTTCCATCATGGGGTACCACTTTCAATTCTGTACAAATACCAGTATAGTTTGCTTCAGTGTGCGGGATGCAGGAACTCTGCCAGGGTTTGGGTCCCCACTTCATCACTCTCTAGCTGTGTGACTTTGGCCAGTTCCTCTAATCTCTGAGTCAGTTTTCTTATCTGATAAATGGAGGAAATAAGAGTATTTATCTTTTTTTATTTTAATAAACGTATGGTACTTACTATATACTGGAAACTATTCTAAATACTTATAACTATTTACTCATGGATTCTTATAATGAGCTTTAAATAGGTAGAAAAGGTTGTTGTGAGGGTTAAATGAGGTACTTTATAAAACATTTATAAAACAGTGCCCAAAATATAGAAAGTGCTTGGCCAATGTCACTGATGTCATTATTATTGTTTTTGAATGGACTCAATTTAAGCTTTATTCATTTTCTTGTAACCAAGCTGATAAAAAATATTATTAACAGAAATAATAATATGATAGCTATCATTTATGGACTGCTTATTACACACCAGGAATTATGTTAGGTTGCTTACACAAATCATATCCACCTTACAAGACAGAAAGTGTTCCATCTGTGATGGGAATGAAGTTCAGAGAGGTTAAGGAGTTTGCTTAAGTGAACACAGCGAGTAAATGTCAGAGGCAGACCTCAAAACCCATGCTCTTTCAATATGCCAGGCTATGGAAGGCAGGATTAATAAACTAATTGCATTATCAGTAAGGTCTGAGAAAAAAAAAAGACCATAGCGAAAGATAGACTCAAAACAGACAGGCAGCATGGAGGTTGGAGGATGAGGCAGGAGAGCTGTGTTCTGGGCTCAGCTCTGCCAATGGCCAATGGCAGCACCTTGGCAGGACTGTCCCACTTCCCCAGGTTCAATTTCCTGGATTCTCAATCCTTGGATGAGCCAATAGTAGAGTCAGACTTGGGAGTGTTGTTGGAATTCAGACACACTCGTCTAAGCCTGAGATGCAGTGACCCAGCCATCATCCTGGTCAGAGCCTCGCACTCCAGCCCATTGGTCTGCTGTCTGGATTCTTTGATGCCATATGGGAGTTAGGCTTGAGGCTGTGGTGCCCCTTCCAACACTGTAATAGTGTCTGGGGTGCCATTGGTGCTTAACAAAGGAAGATGGCGGTCCTAGTACTGGCGGTTGTGTAGGGGTGATTATTCTCATTATGTCATATGATGTAGATGTCGAATGCTCCCCCAACCCTCATCTCTAAAATAAAATGACTCTTCTAAAACCAGGTAACTAAACAGAGATCCTGTCATATTTTTACCTATTTTTTTTTTTTCATGTAAGTCCTAAAGGATACTGAACAGGAGGAAGTCAACACTGCGTTCTGGAGCTAGCAGGAGCCTCTGAGTTTGACTAAAGAATCTGTCATTGACTCATTATCACAACCTTTCCTGGAAAATAAGGTCTCTCAGTCTGTTGGGGCTGCTATACAAAAACACCAGAACCTGGGTGGCTTATCCATAACAGAAATTTATTTCTCACAGTTCTGGAGGCAGGGAAATCCTAGATCAAGTCACTAGCAGATTTGGTGTCTTGAGAATGCCCGCTCCTGGTTTGTAGACTGCTGTCTTCTTGGTGTGTCCTCATGTGGTGGAAGGAGCACGGGGGCTCCCTGAGGTCCCTTTCATTAGGGCACTAATCCCATTCAGGAGGGCTCCACCCTCATGACCTAATCATCTCCCAAAGGCCCCACTTCCAAATACCATCCCACTGGGGGTTAGGATTTCAACATAAGAATTCTAGGGAGACACAAACAACATTCAGCCTAATAATTTTTATCCACCTTGTGACACTATGAGAATAATAACTAAAAGATTTTTTTAATAATTCACAAAAACTCCAGACTAATGCTTGTACAACTATGAGTAAATACTTTAGATATCTTACTTGTGATCCCATCCAAAAGGTTAGGCTGGCAATTCCTTAGATTGGTCTCTTCTTTTTTACTCAACAGGTTCCAGATGTGGAGGGGGATTTATAAATGTTATGCCAAGAATAGAATTTAAGGAATAATCCCAATCTCTTGATTGTCCAGACCTCCTAAAAGGCTCACATTAAAACAATCCTGAGAAAGGGTGCTTCATCAGTTTGGGTCCTAGAGTAAAGGCAGCCTAGAGCTCAAGCACAGCTGATCCAAAATGGATGTGATGTGTAAGCAAGAAATAAATCTCTGTGGTTGGAAACAAACAGACAATCCGGAAGAGAACTATATACCCTTTCTTTAAAAACTTGTACAAAGTAATTCTTTGTAGCCTAAAGATTTGAAGAACTCTACCAGAGATTAAGATTTGTCACCATGAATAGCTCTTTAAAACAATTCAATGTAATATTTCTAGATACATCTCAGCCACTCAAAAATAACTTATGAATCTATGAAGTAACCAGATAATCAGCTTATGTGGAGCAAATAGATGGTCTCTACCTTTCAATTTCATTTCAGCAAATTAGAGCTGCTTCATATGTGGGAAGATAAAGCAGTTGGGCACATCTTTGAGGTTTTCTGTTTATTTTCAAGTAGATTTTGAAAGAATTTAAAATTATATTGTTTGAATAACTCTCAATGGCAATTGTCAAAGCACTGTGATCGATTGGTCAGTTATTCACTAAATAGTTACTGGCTTCCTTCTGTGGGCCACGATAAAGATCATGGTTCTAGAAATAACCAGATGAACAAACTGTAGTATCTGTCCTCAAGGAGATTACCGTCTGGTGGGAAAGAGAGCTGTCTAAACAGTGATAGACCACAGACCCATAGGAGCCACTGTAGAGATTCAATGGGAGGATAAAAGATGGTGACATAATCCCACTGGGTTTGGTGAGATCTAAGAGAAGGAGCGAAGAACTGGAGGAAGTTGAGCCTGAGGTATGCGAGACAGAGGGAACCACCCAGCAAATACGTGGAGGTGAGACACAGCAGCAGTACAGGGAAAATATACAAGCGGTCTGATTTGGCTGGAGCATAAGACACAAGGAAGGAGGGGATGAAAATGCAACAGGAGAAGTAGAAAGAGGATAAATTATGGAGACTCTTTATTCCAGATTAAGTAACTTAGACATTTTCCTGGAGGCAATAGGGAGAAACAAAATATTTTCAATAGGGGAATGACATGATCTGATTTGTTTTTAGATGTTTCATTTTAACAAATTTTTACTTAGCACCTTCTGGTGGTGTGCTAAGCTCTAAGAGTGCAAAAATGAAGAAGAGATAGCATTTTGCCTTGAAAGAACTAAAGGTCTAGTGGAAAAGATAGACAAGGAAAGAGTTAACTTTAAAACTTTTACTGAGTGCTACAATAGTAACCTGGATATTTGAGAAAAGAACACTCAGATATAGTTGGCAAACCCAAAACAGCTCCAAAAATAGATGGGCAAGTGCTTGTCTTTCCCGAGTTGTGTGTAGCACAAAGTTTGAGTCTTTGCAACAAAAATCTGTTGTCACTCTGCATTCCTTCCAACAAAATGCCTTTGCACAGGCATCAGATCCCAGACTTGGTGGGGACCTTAGAGGTCATCTAGCTCCACATCTCTTTAATAACAGCCTTCCCTGACTGAGGGACTGCCTCACTCCCAGGCAGCTTGTACCACTGTTGGAAGTAGGTATGTTAGAAAAGTGATTCCTGCATGGTACTTCAGAATGTTCTCTTGTGATGGTATCTTTCCAGTATCTTTAACTTTTGTCTGAGGCAGTGTGTAATGAGAAAGACCCAGGACCATGGAATCACAGTGGCTCTGCCATTTACTAGCTGTGTGGTCCTCAGTAAATTACTGAAACTTTCTGACTCAAGTTGCTCATCTCTAAAATGGTCTACTATGGGACCTAAATGACAAGAGAAATACTACAGGAAAAGCAGTAAGCAAGTGCCTTGCATAATAAAGTTCAATAAATTATGGCTATTATTATTAAAGCATAATTTCTGGGCACACCTCTGCCTTTACTTCTTTAAAAAAAAAAAAAGCAAAACTTCTTTCTCCAACTCTCTCCAAATGTTGGTTCCAATATTGAACTCATTACTTGGGTTCATCACAGGTAATACTATCATAGAATACGATGTCTCTTGAGCAGATAGAATATTTAAGCAATTTCTGACATCTATTCCCATCTATTCTTTATTGTGACAGCTGAGTTGGGTGACTTAGTAGCCACAAGATCATCTGTCCTTTCCAGGTTGGCCTGATAGCCAGGTATTTCCCTGTGCATATTTTTTAAAGGGCAATGCACTTAAAACTCCAAGCGAGACCAGTTTCTTTATTCCTAATAGTCACATTAGGTGACCTTGAACATCTAATATTTGCAATCGCTTACTATATTGGTCAAAAACTCAAGATGGGGGCCGGCCCCATGGTGTAGTGGTTAAGTTTGCGCACTCTGCTTCACTGGCCCAGAGTTTTCAGGTTCGAATTCCGGGCGCGGACCTAGCATGGCTTGTCAAACCACGCTGTGGCGGCATCCCACATAAAATAGAGGAAGATTGACACAGATGTTAGCTCAGTGACAATCTTCCTCACCAAAAAAAAAAAAAGCTCAAGATGAATAAACAGGTCTGGCTCAAGATGGTGATGCACAAGGATCCTGGACTCACCTCCCACAGACACATCAGATCTACAGCTAGATAAGGAACAATTTCCTCTGGAAAAAATCACAAAACCTAGCTGAGTGGACTCACACACATCAGGTGAATGAGGAAAAAAACACATCAAAGCAGGTAGTTGAGGCTGAGGCACAATTTTGCCATAAATCCCACCCCCACCACAGTGACTCACAATTGGGAGGGAACTCAAAACCCAGAGCATCGCTGAGGAGTGACGGGTTTGCACCCCACATCTGCCACCCCAACTTTTAAGACCTGCACCTGAGAGTTGAGACCCCACAATATCTATATTGAAAGCAGATGGGGCTTGCATCCACAAGACTCACAAAGCTATAGCTCTAGCAAATTTATAAAACAGTTCTTAAGTTTGACACTCAGACTCACCCACCCCAGGACCCAGAGCAGAGGCAGCCAACTGAAAAGTGCCCAGACTTTCTGTGAAGGAGGTTTATTCGCTCCTCTTAAAGCATCTGCCTGAGAGGCAGACATCCAATCTAATACACAGCTACAGAAATATTCTCCAAAGACAGAGGCTGGTGGGCACCATCTTTGTGCTCTCTCTCTACCTTGCTCCAGTTTGCCAGTGTCTCCCAGAAAGGAGCTTCTGCACTCATCTGGTGCCCTGATTTTTGTGACTGATGCCCAGGGGACACCTCTAGATTCCCTGGCTCTAGTGGCCAGTGGGGCTTGTGCTTGTGGGTCCCATGGGACTGTAACAAATAAAAGAGTTCTTAGCCAGCTCCAGCGCCCGGGGCACAGCAGAGAGGCAACAGACTGAGGCCACCAGTGTCTCTGTGAAAGACACCTGTTAGCTTATTTTCACAGCTGCAGCCTGAGGGCTGGGCTTCTAATTAAGCACACATATAAGAGCCAACAGTAATCCTCTCCAGAGACTTCAGAAGGCAGGTACTATCTTTGCACTCTCCCTCTGCTATGCTCCAGAGTGCCAGTATCTCCCAGAGTGGAGCTTATGTATGCATCTGGTGCCCCAATTTTTCGGTCTGGTGTCCTGGCTTTTGTGGCTGCCATCCAGGGAATGTCCCTTGATTGCTTGGCTCTGGTGGCCAGTGGGGCTTGTGTTTGTGGGTCCCATGGGACTGTAACAAATGAAGAGACAGTTCTTGGCTGCCAACCCCCACCAAGGCACAGTGCAGAGACCACAGCCTGAAACATACTCCCGGTCTTTCTGTGAAAAAGTCCTATTGGCTTGTCTTGGAACTTTGACCTGAGGGACAGACCTCTGGCTTGGCACAAAACTAGGGGCCTACTGAGGTACTCTCTGGGGATGGAGGGTGGTGGACACGATCTTTGTGCCCTTCTTCTGCCTCACTTCAGGTCATTGGTATCTGTGAAAGAGGCCTGTTAGTTTACCTTCATAGCTGTGGCCTGAGGGGCAGGCATCTAATTAAACACACATCTAGAGGCTGACTACAATCTTTACCAGAGGCCTGGGAGGCTGGCAGACACCATCTTTGCACTCTGCCTCAGCCTCACCCTAGGTTTCCGGTGTCTCCAAAAGAGAAATTTGTGCACATGCCTGATGCCCTGGCTTTTTGTCTGTTACCCAGAGGACTGATCCCTTGATAGCCTGGCTCAGGTGGCCAGTGGGGCTTATGTTTACAAGCTCAACAGGACAGTATCAAAGAAAGAAACAGTTCTTAACTGGGTATCACACCAGGGCTATATTTGCATATTTAAAAGCTTCTACCTAATGGTATGGCTTCCAATCAGCCTGAATCTAGGTGCTGATTAAGACCCTCCCCTTTGGGACACTGACACCCGCTTGGCACACTCTCAACTACTGGGAGCCACTAAAAGTAAGGTACACTGCTTGGACAATCACAAAAGTTGGAGAGACAGCCAAGAGCTTGGGGAGAGTTGAATGATAAAGTTCATCTCCTACACAAAGGAGTGGCCATCTTATCTAATGCATAAAAATCAACACAGAGGATAAAGGAAAATGAAGAAATAGAGGAATATGTTCCAAATGAAAAAACAAGATAAAACCTCAGAAAAAGACCTTAATGAAATGGAGGTAAGTGATTTACCTGAGAAGGAGTTTAAAAATTTGTCATAAAGATGCCCACTGAACTTGGGAAACAAATGGACGAAGAGAGTGAGAATTTCAACAAAGAGATAAAAAATATAGGAGAGTACCAAATGGAGGTCAGAGAACTGAAGAATACAATAACTGAACTAAAAAATACACTATAAGGGTTCAATAACAGACTAGATGAAGCAGAAAAAGGATCAGTTAACTCAAAGACAGACAGTGCACTGAGACCTACCAAATCAATGTATCAAATAGAAAAAAAAATATAGTGAGACACCATAAGGAAATTATGGGACAATATCAAGCATACTAACATTCACATTATAGGAGTCCCAAAAGGAGAAAGAGACAAAGGGACAGAATACATCTTTGAAGAAATAATAGCTGAAAACTTCCCTAACCTGGGGAAGGATTCAGACATCCAAATCCAGATTTAACAGAGAGTATCAAATAAAATGAACCCAAAGAGACCCACACCAAGACACATTATAATTAAAATGTCAAAAGTTAAAGACAAGGAGAGACTCTGAAAAGCAGCAAGAGAAAAGCAACTTGTTATATACAAGAGAACCCCCATAAGGCTGCCAGCAGGTTTTTCAGCAGAAATTCTGCAGGCCAGAAGAGAGTGGCACAATATATTCAAAGTGGTGAAAGAAAAAAACTTCCAACCTGGAATACTCTACAATGGCCAACCAAGAATGGCAAAGAAGTCATTCAGAATTTAAGGAGAGAGAAAGAGCTTTCCAGTTAAGCAAAAGCCGAAGGAATTCATCGTCACTAGACTGGACTTACAAGAATTGCTAAAGGGACTTCTTTAAGCTGAAATGAAATGACACTAATGAGTAACAGGAAAACATGCAAGTGTAAATTTCACTGGTAAAGATAAATGCATAATACAATCCAGAATATTCTAATGTTGTAAAAGTGGTGAGTTAATCACTTATAAAGCTATATGAAGGTTAGAAGACAAAAGTAGTAAAATAAATATAATAATTTGTTAATGGATACACAAAATAAAAAGGTGTAGATTATGACATCAAAAACACAAATTGTGGGGGCTAGCCCTGTGGCTGAGTGGTTAAGTTCGCGTGCTCCACTGCGGGCGGCCCAGTATTTTGTTGGTTCGAATCCTGGGCGCGGACATGGCACTGCTCATCAAACCATGCTGAGGCAGCGTCCCACATGCCACAACTAGAAGGACCCACAACAAAGAATATACAACTATGTACTGGGGGACTTTGGGGAGAAAAAGGAAAAAAAAAAAAAGGATCTTTAAAAAAAAAACAACACAATTTGTGGGGGGTTAAAATGTAAAGCTATAGAACGTGTTCAAACTTAAGTTGTTATCAATGTAAAATAGATTGTTATAAATATAAGTTATTTTATGTGCCCCTCATGGTAACCACAAAGCAAAAACTTGTAGTACACATGCAAAATAGAAAGAGAAAGGAATCTAAGCAGACCATTGAAGAAAATCATCAAGTCACAAAGGAAGAGAGCAAGAGAAGAAGAAAGAACAAAGAAACAACAAAACAGTGAGAAAGCAATTAAGAAAATGGCAATAAGTTTAATAAGCAATAATTCTATTTTTTTTGAGGAAGATTAGTCCTGAGCTAACATCTACTGCCAATCCTCCTCTTTTTGCTGAGGAAGACTGGCCCTGGGCTAACATCCATGCCCATCTTCCTCTACTTTATATGTGGGAATCCTGCCACAGCGTGGCTTGCCAAGTGGTGCCATGTCCGCATCTGGGATCCGAACCAGCGAACCGCAGGCCGCCAAAGTAGAACGTGTGCACTTAACCACTGCACCACCAGGCCAGCCCCTAAGCAATAATTCTTATCAATAACTGCTTTAAAAGCAAATGGACTACATTTTCCAAACAAAAGACATAGAGTGGCTGAATGGATTAAAAAAAAAAGCAAGACCCATCTATATGTTGGGTACAAGAGACTCGCTTTGGATGTAAGGACACAGAGACTGAAGGTGAAGGCATGGAAAAAGATATTCTGTGAATGTGGAAACCAAAATAAAGCTAGAGTAGCTATACTTGTATCAGATAAAATAGACTTTAAGGCAGAGACTGCAATAAGAGACAAAGAAGGTCATTATATAATAATAACAGGCTCAATCCAACAAGAGGATATAGCATTTGTAAACATTTAGGCAGCCAACATAGGAGCACCTAAATATATAAGTCCAGTATTAATAGACCTAAAAGGGAAAAATAGACAGCAATACAGTAATAGTAGGGGACTTTAATACCCCACTTTCATCAATGGATAGATCGTCCAGACAGAAAATCAATAAGGAAACATTGGCCTTAAACAATACATTAGACTAGATGGACTTAACAGACATACACAGAACATTTCATTCAAAAGAAACAGAATACACATTCTCCTGAAGAGCACATGGAACATTCTCCAGAATAGATTATACGTTAGGCCACAAAACAAGTCTTAATAAATTTTAAAAGATTGAAATCATAGCAAGCATCCCTTTCTACCACAAAGGTATGAAACTAGAAATCAATTAGAAGACGAAACCTGGAAAATTCACAAATATGTGGAGATTAAACAAGATGGTACCGAACAGCCACTGAGTCAAAGAAGAAATCCAAAGAAAATTAAAAAATACCTTGAGACAAATGAAAATGGGAATATAATAAACTAAAATTTATGGGATGCAGCAAAAGCAGTTCTAAGAGGTAAGTTCATAGCAATAAATGCCTACATCAAGAAACAGAAAAGATTTCAAATAAGCAATCTAGCTTTACATCTCAAGGAGCTAGAAAAAGAACAAACGAAGCCCAAAATTAGTAGAAGGAAGGAAATAACAAACATCAGAGAGGAAATAAATAAAATTGAAACTACAAAGACAATAGAAAAGATCAATGAAACTAAGAGCTCATTCTTTGAAAACAAACAAAACTGACAACCCTTTAACTATATTCACTAAGAAAAAAAGAGAGAGGACTCAAACAAAATCAGAAATGAAAGAGGAGACATTACAATGGATACCACAGAAAAACAAAGGATCATAAGAGACTACAATGGACAATTATGCCAACAAATTGGACAACCTAGAAGAAACGGATAAATTCCCAGAAATATACAATCTATCAAGATTGAATCATGATCAACTAGAAAATCTGAACAGACTAATCTCTAGTAAGGAGATTGAATCAAAAATCAAAAATCTGCCAACAAACAGAAGTCCAGGACGAGACAGCTTCACTGGTGAGTTTTACCATACAACCCAAGAAGAATTAATACCAATTCTTCTCAAACTCTTATAAAAAACAGAAGAGAAGGGAACACTTCCAAACTCATTTTATGAGGTTAACATTACCCCGATACCAAAACCAGACAAGAATGCCACAAGAAAAGAAAATTATAGGCCAATATCCCTGATGAACATAGATGCAAAAATCCTCAAAAAATATTTGCAAACCAAATTCAACAATACATTCAAAGGATCATTTACCACAATCAAGTGGGATTCATTCCAGGGATTCAAAGATGGCTTAACGTCCATAAATCAAACAATGTGATAAACCACTTCAACATATGATAAAAATCATATGATCACCTCAATAGTATCAGAAAAATCATTTAACAAAACTCAACATCCATTCATGACAAAAACTCTCAACAAACTAGGTATAGAAGAAATGTACATCAATATAATGAAGGCCATATATGACAGGCCCACAGCTAACATCATACGCAACAGTGAAAAGCTGGAAGTTGTTCCTCTAAGACCAGGAACAAGAAAGAATGCTGACTCTCACCATTTTTATTCAACATAGTATTGAATATCCTAGCCAGAACCATTAGGTAAGAAAAAGAAATGAAAGGCATCCAAATCAGAAAGGAAGAAGTAAAACTGTCCCTATTTGCAGATGACATGATAGTACATATAGAAAACCCTAAAGACTCCACCAAAAACCTCAGAATTAATAAGTGAATTCAGTAAAGTTCCAGGATACAAAATCAGCATACAAAAGTTTGTTGCATTTCTACAAAACATTAATGAACTATCAGAAATATAAATTAAGAAACAATTCCATTTACAATTGCATCAAAAAGAATAGAACACCTAGGAATAAATTTCAGCTAGTAGGTGAAAAACTTGTACGTTGAAAACTATAAGACATTGATGAAATAAATTGAAGATGACACAAATATATGGAAAGATATTCCATGCTCATGGATTGGAAGAATTAATATCATTAAAATTATCCAAAGCAATCTGCAGATTCAAAGCAATCTCTGTCAAAATTCCAATGGCATTTTTCACAGAAATAGAAAAAACAATCTTAAAATTTGTATGGAACCACAAAAGACTCCAAATATAGCCAAAGCAATCTTCAGAAAGAGGAAAAAAAGCTGGAGACATTATGTTTCCTGATTTCAAACTATTTTACAAAGCTATAGTAATCAAATCAGTAAGGCGTTGGCATATAAACAGACACATACATCATAGGAAGCGAATAGAGAGCCCAGAAATAAACCCATGCATATATGGTCAATTGACTTATAACAAATGAGCTAAGAACCTACAATGGGGAAAGGATAGTCTTTTCAATAAATGATGTTGGGAAAACTGGACAGCCACATGCAAAAGAATGAAACTGGGTCATTATCTTATACCATACACGAAAATTAACTCAAAATGGATTAAAGACTTGAATGTAAGACCTGAAATCATAAAACTCCTGGAAGAAAACATAGGCAGTAAGCTCCTTGACATGTCTTAGCAATAATTTTTTTGATTTGATAGCAAAAGCAAAGGTAACAAAAGCAAAAAGAAGTGTGTGGGACTACATGAAACTAAAATGCTTCTGCAGAGCAAAGAAAACCATCAACAAAAATGAAAAGGCAACCTATGAAATGGGAGAAAATATTTGCCAACCATATATCTGATAAGGGGTTAATCTCCAAAATATAGAAAGAACTCACACAACTCAATAGCAAAAGACCAAACAATCTGATTAAAAAACGGGCAGAGGATTTGAATAGACATTTTTCCAAAGAAGACATACAGATAGCCAACAGGTATATGAAAAGGTATTCAACATCACTAATCATCAGGGAAATGCAAATCAAAACCATGATGAGATATCACTTCACACCTGTTAGAGTGGCTAGGCACAGAAAGACAACAAATAAGTGTTGGTGAGGATGTGGAGAAAAGGGAACCTTTGTGCATTGTTGACGGCAATGTAAATTGGGAAATGTGGGAAACAGTAGGGAGATTCTTCAAAAAATTAAACATATAACTATCATATGATTCAGCAATTCAACTTCTGAGTATTTAACCGAAGAAAATGAAAACACTAACTTGAAAAGAAAACTCTGCACCCCCATGTTCTTTGCAGCACTATTTATAATAGCCAAGACATGGAAGCAACCTATGTCTGTTGATGGATGAATGGATAACAAAAATGTGGTGTGTGTGGATGTGTGTGTGTGTGTGTGTATACATAATGAAATATTATTCAGCCATAAAAAAGAATGAAAATTTGCCATTTGCAACAACATGGATGGACCGTGAGGGCATCATGTGAAATGAAAGAGAAAGAGAAAGAGAAATACCTTAGAGCTCACTTACATGTGGAATCTAAAAAAAGAAGACCAAACTCAAAGATACAGAGAACAGATTGATGGTTGCCAGATGCAGGGGGTTGGGGGTGGGCAAAATGGATGAAGGGGATCAAAATGTACAAACTTCCAGTTGGAAATAAATGAGCCCTAGGGCTGTAACGTACAGCATGGTGACTATATTAAGAGTAGTCTACTGTATATTTGAAAGTTGCTGAGAGTAGATCTTAAAAGTTCTTGTCACAAGAAAAAAAAATTGTAACTATATATGATGATGGATGTTAACTAGACATTGTAGTGACTGTTTCACAATATAGACATACATGAAATCATGCTGTATAACTGAAACTAACATAACATTATATGTCAATTATCTCTCAATAAGAAAAACTTGTTGCATAGACGTAGATCCTCAGAGGGAGGAATTGCTATGAACTGGAATAGTAACAGAAACCTCAAATGACCTAGACCTTATAGATGAGAAGGTTTAATTGGGCAGGTCACGGGAGGATTGTTAAGATTGCTGGACTAGAAGTCAGACGTCTGGAGTTAAGTCATAGATCAACTCCTTTACAGAGATAAGAAATTGGACAATCATTTAGACTCTCCAAACCTTAGTTTCCTCTCTGCAGAGGCCATGTGATGTAGGGATTAAGATCACAAATTCTGGAGCCAGCCAGCTTTAGCTCTGCAACCTTGGACAATTTAACTGAACTCTCTGGGCCTCAGTTTCTTCATCTGTAAAAGGGGGATGAAAATAGCATTGGACGTACACTCTCAGGGTTCTCATGAGAATTAAATGACTCTCATAAAACACTTTTAACAGTATCTGGCACATAGTAAGTGCTATAAAAGTGTTTGTTATTCCATCACAATTATAAAACCAAACAGTTGAATTAAACCTCTGAAGTTGGTTTCAGCACCAATATTATATGATGCTGAGGGCTGAGTCTATGGGCACCTTGCACAGCTCGATATTCAAGGGGAATCCTGATCACAAGATACACCTAATCTGTAAGCCAGAAATCCTTGCTACTTTCCAAAATTTCGAGTGAGGCCAAGGGTAGAGATAGGAAGGGGTGGGAGCCCAGGTGGGTCGCAACTGGACAAAGCACCTGTCTCTGTGGGCAGGGGAAGAAGAAGATCCCTTTTGATATTGTTCAGTATGAATAGGGAGGTGTAGGGTTTATTACACAATGGAAGAAAGTGTCCAAGAAACAAGAGGCTTTGCAAAGCGGGCTGCAGAGTGCATGGTGGAAGGTCCGCAAAACAGAGAATCTGTCTCTGAGACTGAACATTGTGGCGTGGGTAGGGTGACGGAGGGGTGGGACGGGTACACAGAGGGGATGTGCAAACACATTTCATAGCCGTTCAAAGAAGCCATGGTGTGTGGAGTAAGATCGCTTTGGATTTGGGAAAGTCTCTTTGGCTTCTCAACCTTCCTACAATTTCCACTGAGTTGAGAGGTACCTTTGAAGGCAAAAGCATGGCAAGGTGGGGCTCATCTCCCCTTACTGAGGGGCACTAGCACGGGTGTGTGCAGCCCTTGGGTGAGAAGAGCACCGCTGTCCATGGTGCCCTCGCTGTACAGGGCAGGCCGTGTGTGCTCCCAGCTGGAGGACGTCTGCTCTATTTAAACAAGCCAGGCCTCCAGCGGGCAGACACCCTGTTTACCATGACAGGGCTGGACTCTTTTCAGAGCTGGTTTCATTCCCTCAGCAGATGCAAAGGCAACAGGGGCAATCAGTTGAAATATTTTTTGCTCTCCCTGAGTTGAAATCAAATTGCGACAACAACCGTGACCTCAGACAGGTTCCTCTTCATCGGGTTCCATTATTCAACCTCCACATTCTCAGAAGTGTGATTGGAATGGAATATAATAGGGTTTTGCTTATTATGAGAGAGAAAGAATAAGAGAGAGGGGCACACACTGAGTATAAGAAGTATGACACATGAACAAAAGCTTTCCAAGGAGATGGGCAGAGTAAGGTCAACCAGAGGGGCCCCCGTCGCTGCGGCTCTGGAAATGAGTCAAGGTGAAACAACATAAGGACAGCTTTGAAGGACTGATGGGTACTGGTTTGCAGGCTTCAGTAGAAAATTCTAGAGACGTAAAAAGTTTTGATCTCCATTCTCCATCAAGAAAAGACAATTTTATGACTTGAGGTGCAGCCCTGCGAGGTAAACTGTGAAACTGTGATGAAAGAAGGGGATATGGATGGTGATGATGATTTAATACTTACTGAGCTGTTAGTATTCTCCAGGCACTGTGCTAAGTGCTTCATGAGCAGTAAATATCCCACATTGATCTCACCACAGTCCTATGAGGTAAGGTCTATTTTTAGTCCTATTTTACATAAATAAAAGTTCTTCAAAGAAGTTGCAAGCTTATTAAATGACATTCCTGAGATTTGAACCAAGATTCCAGTTTAGAGCCTGAATGCTTAGTGATAACACAAGAGCCTCAACCTGCTTGGTTCAGTCTGCCCTAGTGATTGGCTCATTTGCCTCATGACCTAAGCCTTCCCCTCCAGATTTGACTAGGAAAGGAAGCTGTTAATGTGCAGTATCCTGAGAGGTGTGTCTTACAGAGAGAGGCACAGTCTTGCCTCTAAAGTCTGGGTTCTGGGAGGGGTGGCTGAGCAGTGGTATAGGCTGTAATTTATGGGCACATTTGTATAACACTCTGGTCCTGGTCAGCACTCAGCAGTGGACCCATCTTCCCAGGCCCTGCTTTCAGCCCCATGGTGACATGGTGCCAATTCCTCTTTCCCTAAAGACGGCCCTGTCAGTGGGTGATGGATGTTCAAGTACAAATTCTGTATGTTTGACTCTTTGACTTTTTTATCCAGGAGCATTTCTAGTTCAGTGACTAAAAACCAAATCAATCACCTAGTAGAAATATAGTGGAATCCTAAATATAGGGCTAGTAAACAGAAATACTCTAACATTATTGAGAAATCTTGTTTCAAGAAAAACATCATTTATGACTTACCAAGGCTCAGTGAGTAACATAACTTTGATGACTTAAAGGGATGACGATGTTCAGCTATCCCAAATTTAGACTCTGTCCATATTTAGAAGGCTAATAGTTGTCATAACATTTTTATTATTACCATTCAATTTTGAGGAAAAGAGAATTTCTAGCAATTCTAAGATTGCTTGTGGCTGGAGGTCCATCTCAGGTTATTGGGTTGCTGACGTGGGTTAGCAAAGAGCCATTTATAAGGTAGCGTTGGGGAGGAATGGTGAGCCTAGCAAGGTGCCCTCAGGAGTCACTATATTACACAGTTCTCAGGATGACCTCTGATGGCCAGGTCTCTGCTTACAACCACAGCACACTGGTGACAGGCTTGCAAAATACTCACTGAGGATGTCCTTCCAAATCTTTCCAACGGCAGGCTCCCTTCAAGCCCTTCTGCACCCTACTCACAACCTCACCCTAGGGTCAAATTAAATTCACTCCAACTTGGAGGTTATGGAATGAGTAGCTCACACTAAAATTTTTCATTTAGCCAGCTTCAAACTACTCTAAACTTGAACTCAGAACAAAGTCATCCATCAGAGCTTTTCTCATTAAATTGGCTTAAATTAAGGCTTAATGTCAAAATCAGAACTTGGTCACCGAAACCCAAATGCAGATGGTGCCAGGTGCTTCTTGTATGCAACCTCCACACCATGTTGACCTGTACAAAAGAGTTTTTGTTCAGCTATGAATTATTCTCTAACAAAAGAAAGGCAAAGTTCTACATGTCACGTCTGCTTATGTTTCAAGGCAAATATGAATAAAGTGCTTTCTGGGGACTTCTCACTAGGAACTCCTGCGACTGACCCACAACTCAAAGGCAAGGGGCCAGGAAGAAGGGAGTTTCAACCTAGGAACTCACGTTGAGGTTTGCAGAGTGTTAATTTAATCAAAATCATACAACTCTTGGGGAACAGAGTTGTGCACCTGCTCATTCTGGAAGCGAGGTGCACCTGATTTCCACCACACCTGGAGCTCAGATGGGTGCCCTGAGTAGTAACATCAGCATCAGTATCACCTGGAAGTTGTTCAAAATGAAGGTGTCAGGCCACACTACAGACTTACAGAATGAGAAATCTATGGATGGAGCCCAGCAGTCTACATCTTAACAAATCCTCCGGTTGGTCCTAACATATGCCAAAGTCTGAGAATTATTGTGCTCTATCATGCTGTCCCCTTAAATCAAGCTCTAACGACAACGGAAGAAGACACCCACCTCATTTTGACATCAAAGGAATGAGGTTGAAAAAGATTGTGTTTGGGTGGGACATGGGAACGAATACCTATGTAGTGGTGAGTAAGAGGTAGGAGAGATGTATTTGATTGAGTGCTATGAGTCATTTTGGCAGCAAACTGGGCTTTTTCCCTTGTCAAGATATATCATTAAAAAATAAGAAAAATATTAGGCATCTATTTTCCA
Source organism: Equus quagga (assembly GCF_021613505.1). Lineage (NCBI taxonomy): Eukaryota > Metazoa > Chordata > Mammalia > Perissodactyla > Equidae > Equus > Equus quagga. The sequence goes on from NC_060278.1 coordinate 16,186,463, forward strand.
AGAAAAATGACTAAAGCCAGAGTTATTTTCTATTTTAATAATTTTTCTAGGTTATCAGTAATGTTGCTTGTACATTTCTTGAACTTATCTACTGAGATAACGTTTAGGGTCCTCTGTTTCCTCAGAAAGGATATAAAATACATTTCACTTGTCAATAATATTATTCCCATAAACACACTCTGTTGGGTCTGTGTGAGTTTATGCATTAATCTACTGCCTGACTCAAACCTTCTTTAAAAAGTTTTTGAACTCCATCTTTTGTTTCTAGCTCTCTGCCTAGAACAGATTTCATTTGGTGATTATATAGAAGAATGCTGACATATTATTCTTTAGGCTTCCCAAGTTTGCTTATTTATGAGCCCCTGAGTAATGCTTCCAGGTTATATATACTATATTGGTTTTGTTAGAGATGATTCAGAATCTGATATCCAGGAATAGGAGGTAATACAAACCATCACATTAAAACTAGACTTTATTACATTTGTTTGTAATTTAGTTTGCTTATGGTTTATAATCCCACAGGAAAAAAAATATATAATTGACATCAAAGAAATTTCAGAAGATTTTATCCCAACAGGCATCTGTCCACTTCAAATACTACAAACATTCTTTGTTAGAGAAACAATATTTTTTGCAAGTTTAATTAATTTAGAATTTACTAATTACTAAAAAAGGTATAAGTTTCATCATGGTGTTGAAGACTAAAAATTTCAATGAAGGACAACCTGACATTTATATTCTACAAAAACAAAATTGCATTATAAAATTAATAAGTTAATGAACTAAAAGATATACTTCATCTAAGATAAAAAATAATTTATACATCACTATAGAGTATGACAAAAGAAACAAAATGAGGCCGCATAAATTCATTTTTAAGGGATTTTGAGACTCAATTTATATTTTAATATTTTGTTCATATATAGCCAACAGTAAGAGAGAAAGCCAACCGAGGGTCAATCCAAAATTCTGCAGGAGAAACATCAACCAGGGTCGCTGTGTTTGAACATGAGTCATTTCAGGAAGCTAAAAAAAGAATAAAAAAACCAGAATAAGATCCAGATATATTCACTGCTGGGAAAAGTTTGGTGGGAAAACATGAGACTCTGTTATTCAGAACTTCATAACCTTTAAAATTCCCCAAACAGTTACAAAATGCTTAATACCTAATTCTTACCAAAATTTTAAGATGTAAGATAAATTAAGCCATTTCACTGTGGTGAGAAGGATCCGGCTGTTGCCAGAAGTCTTAAAATGATATAGTTCTCAAGTGAAAGCAAGCCCAACTCTTCTTTGTTTTCAGGAAATGCTTAAATTTTAGATGAAAGGTTTTATTTTTGACTGTTCTGTTAGGTTTATGAAGCCGCTAAATGCACTGGTTATTACAAAGCATATATTTGTTTCTTTTCAAGGAGATGACCAAGGTCTTCCTGACCTTTAGAACAATAAAGGCATCATCTCCTACGGCTATATTTTATTCTCAGAGACAACTGGCAACTGTTTTATGTTTTTGAAATGCCGTAACACCATTTAGAGGGGAATATTCACTCATGCCTCCGTGTGAGGAGCCTCAAAATGTTTTTGTCTCACATTCTTTCGATTCCCTCACCCTGAGAAGGTCAGAGAAAGTGTATCTCTTTCACAATTGTCATCTCTATTGGAGTACAGGCTCAGGTCAAGAGACTTAACTCAACCTTGGCATTATTGACATTTTAGACTGGATCATTCTTTGTAGTGGGGGTTCTCTGGTGTGTTGTAGGATGTTTAGTGGTATCCCTGGCTTCTACATACCATATGTCAGCTGTACCTCTGCCCCCAGTCTTGGGAACCAAAAGCGTCTCCAGACATTGTCAAATGTCCCCTGGGAGATAAAACTCACCTCCAGTTGAGAACTACTGGCAAGAAAAAGGTCAAATATATAAAATATGCAAGGGCTTTAGATTTATGGCAATGGAAAACAGGTTGACGTATTTTTTAATGTCTGTACAGGAGCATTCTGAATGTTCTCTTTGGGTGTGCTTGAGATGGATATTTCTCCAGTTTAATTAGCTAAATTGACAGAATGATGCTGAGATTATTGTGACCTGCCATCTCACACCTCAGCATGGAGCAGCAGACTAAAAGAAAAAGTAGGATCCAGAAATGCTGTGCTAGATGGATTGCCTTAAACAAATTATGTGCCCTTTTGGTGTTTTTCTGCCATGTTTAAAGATGAGGTTAACCATGTTACTTTAGAGAATTCCTGTATGGTTCATTAACTAGTATAAATCTAAAATGACATTTTGAAAATCCATGGAATGTTCTCAGAGAGCTTGCAATTGATGGTATTCTTGAGGCATTAACAAGATAACACGCATTGAAGTTTCCCAATACCTCTGATTTTCAATGGTTTGTAAGCAATTTTCAACAGTTTACTCCAAGGCCAGACAACACAGGCAATCAGTTTCCCTCTGTCTCAGCAATTTGAATCTCAGACTGTATCTGTGAGACACAATTACATCATCTCTGGTCACATAAAGGCTCAAACTTTGATTGATCTTAGCTCCAAAGACTGGAATGAGACATTGTACAGTTCCCTCTCTTCCTTGTTTTTCAGACAAGATAATTAACATTCATATACAAGATGTGGCTGAATTATCAGTTCGTCTTATCTCTACTGTCTCTGGTCCCACCTGGCTGTTGCTCATCTTTGACAAAGTAGTAGAAGTAGTTTCTGGGAAGATTTTCTTGGCAAATACTCATAAAACATGGATCATTTACTGAACCATCATAGTTGTTTTGAGTGAATTATTGTTGACAAAAATACTTCAGACAAGATATAAGCCTGGTAATGAAAATGATTCTGGTTCAACAGATAAAACTTGAGACAAATTTTCAAGCCATCAATGTCTTAATGAACCTACACATTAGTAAAGTGTATTTTCTAATTTCCATCTTTGCCTAAAACTTCCACTCAGGATCTTTGGATGAGAAGAAGTAGGTCTTTATTAGAATAGATTTAATAGCCAAAAAGTTTTAGATATGGAAAACGCAGAAATAGAATTAGTGTCTTGATGATTCCTGCAAATCTCACTCCATTTCTGCCCTAAATCCAGAAATGTCATAATTTTTCAAAACAATTGTTTGATCTATTATTTTTCTCATTAGCCTAAGCTTATAGACCTACTCTTTGCTTATAGTGTCTAACACATAATAGAATTGACTACATGTGTTGATAAGACCTTCCAGCCTCTGTCAATGGCCCTACTCCCATTGAGAAAATCAAGAAACCTGTATTCTGAGTATGTAGACGGCATCACCCACAAGAAAACATCTTATGTATTTCACAGCTCCAGGAAACACCATTCATGTAAAATCCAATGTGTTCTGTAGAACTTTGAAATAGGTTTCCTGATTTGTTTTTTTTTTAATCAAAATAATTGGCTCTATAATAACATCATCCATTCAGATGCGTCTCCTAGCAGCTCATCTTTCCCTCAAGATCTTTCAGGATGCTCTGGCTGAAGATTTTAGGCAGTGGTTACTTTCATTTACATCTATTTTATCATGCCCTTTCTTATATATTCCCCTCCCCCATATACTCCTCATAATCCTGCAAGAGATGAAATTATTAATTCCTTTTAGTTATGAAGAAACATTGGCTCAGAGAGGATAATGAGTTACCTAAAGTCACATAGATGTGATGTCAGAACTACGACAAGAAGCCAGGTCATCTTGTTACTATAGAGGACCTACAAAGACCTAAAGAGGCCAGCTCTCTATCTAAAATTCATCTCTATCTATTACGATCAATACATCTCTACCTAATAAGAAAAAAAAAGGATAATAACAACTCTAAAAATGTCCAGCTGGGCACAAAATAGTCACTGCATGTGGTGGAAATATATAATACAAGACATAGATATCAAGCTGCCCTTGTCATAGAAGAAATCATATTACTGGTTCTATGTTTTCAAGGCAGACAATATACACTTGACAAAAGCTATATGCCGACTAACTTTATAAGGCTATAGAAACGGACAAACAATGAAAATCAACATTTCAAAAAAGTTTAAGGACTAAAAATCTTCTGAAGGGCAAAGGAAATCATCAATAAAATGAAAAGATAACCCACCAAGTGGGAGAAAACATTTGCAAATCAGACATCCAACAAGGGGTTAATTTCCAAAATATATAAAGAACTCACAACTCAACAACAAAAAATAAACAACCCAATCAAAACATGGGCAGAGGATATGGGTAGACATTTTTCCAAAGAAGATATATAGTTGGCCAACAAGCGCATGAAAAGATGTTCAACATCACTAATTATTAGGGAAATGCAAATCAAAACTACAATGAGATATCACTTCACCCAACAGGGTACTAGAATTAACAAGACAAGAAATAACAAATGTTGGAGAGGATCTGGAGAAAAGGGAACCCTCATACACTGCTGGTGGGAATGCAAACTGGAGCAGCCACTATGGAAAGCAGTATGGAGATTTCTCAGAAAGTTAAAAACAGAAATACAATACAATCCAGCTATCCCACTACTGGGCATTTATCCAAAGAACATGAAATTAGCAATACAAAGAGGTTTATGCACCCCTATGTTCACTGCAGCATTATTCACAATAGCCAAGATGTGGAAGCAACCCATGTGCCCATCTACAGATAAATGGATAAAGAAGATGTGGTATACATATACAATGGAATACTACTCAGACATAAAGAAGACAAAATTGTCCCACTTGCAACAACATGGATGAACCTTGAGGCTATTATCTTAAGTGAAATAATCCAGATAGAGAAAAACAAACACTGTATGATTTTACTCATATTTGGAAGCTAAACAAACATATGGATAAAGAGAACAGATTAGTGGTTACCAGAGGGCAAGGGGGTGGTGGAACGGTGAAAGGGGTCAAGGGGCACATATGTATGGTGATGGATGAAAACTATTGGTGGTGAACACATTGCAGTCTAAACAGAAACTGAAATATAACAATGTACACCTGAAATCTATACAATTTTATAACCCAATATAACCTCAACAAAATAATTTTTAAAAAAAAGTTTAAGGAGATTTTCATCCTGATATGGAAGCTTTAACCTTAATTTGGGTGGCCTAGCTGAACTTTCAACATCCACAGTTTGGTAAGAAAATCCAGCTAAGCTTGCCTTTGAAACAATATTTGGCTTTCTTTTGGATGGTTATGGATGAACATATGAACCATAATGTCTCTTGGATACATACCAAAATACCAGAGATTCCTACAGAAAGTCTTTCCAAAAGATACAAATGTAAAATGTCAAAGCTCAAACCACATATGATTGCAGCATTTCACTTGCTCTGAATCTACCCATTTTTTTTTATCATTTCAGTCAGTAAACTTTGAAGGAAAATAAAGGTCCAGATGAATTAATTTTCAAGAATATAAATTTTGCTTTTTCTTGTTTTAAAATTACCAACAAGTAAGTGCCACCATTTCCTCCTGGCTTTCAAGAGAGAAAAATCCCCTTTTCCTCCAGGGCAATTAAAATTTGTTATTGAACAACTTTATAGACCTTGATTTATACCCTAAGACTAGAGGAGGTGAAATGATGGATAGAGTATGTTAACATGAAGTAAAAGGTCAGAAAAAAAGAGAAGAAATATCAGCAAAGCAGCCTTCCCCAGAGATGGTGTTCAGAGGAAAGCTCTTCAGATTTCTGCCAGAAACTTGGGAACCTTGAAGTAGAAATTAGCTTCCTTTTGTACCTCCATGCTTAGCAAATTCCCCAACTCAAATCAGTGGATGCCAAGACATGATATTCAAGGAGCTGTAATTTTCTGGAAAAAAAATCTTTTCCTAAAATGCAATCCTTTAACATACCATTGTGCAGTTCTTTTTTCAATTTTGAATCAGGCACAGGAAAGAAATTCCCTGAGATGCACGAAGTCCACATATTGACTGTGACTTGTCTACAGATAATGGCCCCTGCAAGTTCTATTAACTAATTGAGATGTAGTTATGATGGCCAACTGCTAATTGGGATTTCTGAACATTTTAGAAAGTGATATTAAGTAAATGGTTTAAACTTGTCAGTCTCCATAATTGTATTCCTCGCCAAGCTGAAACTTTAAAATGAATGCTCACAGAGAATGTTAGAACACATCAGGAAAGAAAGAGGATGAATACTAACATCATGTACAATGTAATAATTATATACTAGGGAGGACTTGTCATAAAGAAGGATGGTCTATAAAACATCCTCTGGAACCAAGATTTTGTCTCTCCTTCTTATATGTCTAAGCTTCAGACTCTTGTGCCATGCAAAGCCTTCTCTGTCTACTTCCATTCGTAATCTGAAGCTGGTTACTTGTTGGTGTCATTAAAGATCTGTTACTGGATATTTCAACATTTATCTCCAATACGGTTCATAAACAGACATACTAAAAAAGAAAGCTCAGAACCGAATGCTTCTAAAATACACTAAAAGTTTCAAAGGCCTTTCATTATTAAAAATTCATAATTCAAATATAGAAATTCAACATTCATGTATTGAAATTTGGTGATGTCTCTTATGAAGGCAAAATTGTAATTCAAATATTTGTCTTCTCTCAGGAATTAGCACAGCTTTTGGCATCATCAGCTTTTAAGAGAAATGATTTGTTTCTCCATTCATGAAGCTCACTTGACAACTGATTTCTGTCATCTTCTTTTTAGAGGGACCCTAAAGTCCATTGTACACACTGAGTCAGATATACACTTGCATTTGATGAGAAGAACCATGCTTGTTCCTAAGAAATATGATGAGAAAAAAACCTCAGAAACTTATTTTGTAGGATGTCTTAATTATGCTTAATTAGGTGCACACATTCTGTGAGCTGCTTTAACTCTGTCGCATTTGTAAAGGGCTTCATTTTTTCCTAGCAGAAGACACACATCTGAGAACAAAATGGAAATTTGTTAGTGAAAGTCACCATTTGGCATGCAAATCGGCAATTATCTGTTTGCATGTGCAAACCGTACACTTAAAGGTTGAATATCGAAGACTTCCGGTTTCAGGAGCAGCGTGTAAGGAGATTAGAATTTACCGACGCATCCCAACAACAAGCGAAAAGCTGAGTGAACTGAACTCAACCACTCTTGTTAGATGGGTCAGGGAAGTGAGGTCACAGGGCAAACTGTTGGCCTAAACATGGCAGAGAAAGACAGGTGGGTACAGTGAATCATAACTTATCAGCACAGAAACCCACAAACAGAAACCTGTATGGCAACCAGTGCCAGGGTAGGGAAAACTGTATTGTAATAGATCAACGTGTAGAGGCTGAGGCACTCCAGGGGGACCAAGTCATAGGAGGCCCCCCACACTCTTGTGAGTTTTACTGCCAGGAGCTCTACCAGATTCTCACGATGAATATAGGAGAAAAAAATCCCCTTATGACTCTGGTAGGGGAGGGTAAGAAGAACCATTTTGAAACATGCCAAAACATTCTATTGTTATGAACAAAGTCTGCCCTCAGGAGAAGCAGTTTTATCAGAGCCTAAGTGACCTGGGGAAAGGAAATACCTAATTTAGCCCCTTCTAGCCATTCTGTCCTACCTAAGGGGGGAAGAGAGAAGAAGGGCACAGGCTCACCAAAAGACTGAGACCTAATCAAAGGACTATAGAAGATTTCCCCTCCCTCCATGCCTTACCACTACATTACTAAAACCCTGATTATCACAGTTCCTTTTTGCCAAGGTCATCATGTCATGTTTTCAATGAAAATAAGAAGGCATGCTAAAAGGCAAAAACACAGCTTGAAGAGACTGAATAAGCATCAGACCCAGACTCAGATATGGCAAGAAGGTTGGCATTATCGGACCAGAAACTTTTAAAAACTACGATTAATATGCTAAGGACTTTAATGAGGAAAGTAGACAACATATGCAGTAACAGAAGGATAATATAAGCAGAGAGATGGAAATTCTAAGAAAGCATGGAAATGAAATGTTACAGATCAAAAACACTGTAACAGAAATGCAGAATGCATTTGATGGGCTCATTAGTAGATGGGACATGGCTGAGGAAAAACTCTCCTGGAGCTGGAGGATATGACAATAGAAACTCCCCAAACTGAAAAGGAAATAGAAAAAAGACTAAAAAAACAGAACACAGTATTCAAGAAGCATGGGACAATTAGAAAAGGAGTAATATGTGTGTAATAGGGAAACTGGAGAAAGAGAGAAAGGAACAGAAGCAATATTAGAAGAAATTATGACTCAGAATTTCCCACAAATTAATGTCAGACACCAAATCACAGGTCCAGGAAGCTCAGAGAACAGCCTGCAGGATAAATGCCCAAAAAACTACACATGGGCATATCATTTTCACAGTTCAGAAAATTAAAGATAAAAACAATCTTGAAAGAAGTCAGAGGGAAAAAAATCTTGCCTATAGAGGAAAAAGGAAAAGAATTACATTTGAATTCTCCTCAGAAATTATGCAAGCAAAAAGAGACTGAGGTGAAATGTTTTAAGTGTTGAGAAAGAAAAACCACCAACCTAGAATTCTATACTCCCGAAATTATCCTTCAAAAGTGAAAGAGAAATAAAGACTTTCTCAGACAAAGAAAAATTGAGAGAACTTTTTGCCAGTAGACTATCCTTGCAAGAAATGTTAAAAGTTCTTCAGAGAGAGAAAAGTAACATAGGTCAGAAACTGGGATGTACATAAAGAAAAGAAGAGCATCAGAAAATGAATAAGTAAAGGCAAAATAAAAACTTTTATTTTTCTTATTCTTAATTGATCTAAAAGATTTGTTCAAAATAATAATAGCAACAATGTATTCAATTATGTGTGCTTGTGTGTGTGTTCATATATGTTTATGTAATAGTAAAATAAATGATACGGGAATGGGAAGGGTAGATTAGGAATATTTTCTTATTATAAGATACTTACAATACCCATGAAGTGGTATAGTGTTATGTGAAAGTGGACTTAGATTAGTTGTGTACTGAAAACTCTAGGGAATCACTTAAAAAACTTTTTAAAAATATAATTAATATTGTAGAAGGGAGTAAAAATAGAATCATGTAAAATGCTCAATTAAAACCACAAGGCAGAAAAAGTGTGAAAGACAAAAAAAGCAACAGAAAACAAGGGCAACAATTAGAAAACAGTAACAAATATGGCAGATATTAATCCAACTATATCTATAATCACTCCAAATGTCAATGGTCTAAATACACCAATTAAAAGACAGAGATTTTCAGAGTGGATAAAAAAACAAGACCCAACTATATGCTGTCTATAAGAAACTCACTTTAAATATAAAGATACATATAGATTAAAGGGATGGAGGAAAATATATCATGCTAACGCTAATCAAAAGTAAGTGAGAGTAACTATATTAATTTCAAACAAAGCAGATTTCAGAGCAAGGAAAGTTATCATGGATTAAGATGGGAATTAGATATGGTTAAAAGACTCATTCCAAGAAGACATAAAATCTTTAATGTCTATGCTCCTAACAACAGAGTGTCAAAATACATGAGGCAAAAACTGATAGAACTGCAAGGAGAAATAGATGGACCCTCTATTACAGTTGAAGCCTATAACACCTCTATATCAGAAATGGACAAATCCAGCAGACAAAAAAAAATCAGTAAGATCACAGTTGAACTGAAGAAAACTATCAATCAACTGAATACACCCATGGACTATTTCATCCAAAGCAACAGAATTCTTTCTTCTCATATTCACATGAAGCATTCACCTAGATGGACCACATTCTGGACCATCAAGCACATCTTAATAAATTTAAAAGAACAGAAATCACACAGTGTTTGCTCTCGGGTAACAATGGAATTAAACTAGAAATCAATGACAGAAAGATAGTTGATAAATATCAAAATACATGGAGATTAAACAACACTCTTCTAAATAATACAAATGTCAAAGAAGAAATTTCAAGTTAAATTTCAAAATATTTTGAACTAAATGAAAATGAAAATGCAATAATCAAAATTTGTAGGATGCAGCAAAAGCAGTGCTTAGAGGGAAATTTACAGGATTGAATGCATGTAGTAGTAAAGAAAAAAGATCTAGAATAAATAATCTAAGCTTCTACCTTAGAAAATGAGAAGAATAGAAAATTAAGTTCAAAGTAAGGATAAGAAAAGAAATAATAAAATTAGAGCAGAAATTAATGAAATTGAAAGCAGGAAATCACTAAAGAAAAATCAACAAAATGAAAAGTTTATTCATTGAAAAGATCAATAAAATTTATAAGCCTCTACCCAGGCTACCTGATAAAAAGTGACAGAAAACACAAATTATTAATCAGAAATGAAAGCAGGGACATAACTACAAATTCCATGGATAATAAAAGCATAATAAAGGAATATTATGAACACCTCTATGCACACAAAGTTGATAACCTAGATAAAATGCACCAATTCCTAGAAAGACACAACCTGCCAAAACTCACACAAGGAAAAATAGACAATCCGAATAGGCTTATATCTATAAAAGAAACTGAATCAATAATTAATAGCCTTCTAAAACAGAAAGCACCAGACCCAGATGGGTTCACTGGTGAATTCTACCAAACATTTAAGAAAAAAATTATGCCCATTTTCTCCAATCTATTCCAGAAGATAGAAGCAGAAAGAATACTTCCTAACTCATTCTATGAGGCCAGCATTGTCTTAACACCAAAACCAGACAAAGACATTCGAGGAAAAGAAAACCACAGACCAACATCTCTCATGAACAGAGATGCAAAATTCTTCAATAAAATAGCAGCAAATCAAATACAACAATATATAAAAAGAATTATACACCACAACCTATTGGGATTTCTCCCAGGTATACAGGCTGTTTAACATTCAAAAATCATATAATCTACATAAAACATCAATAACCTAAAGAAAAATCACATGGTCATATCCATAAATGCATTAAAAGCATTGACAAAATCCAACACACATTCATGATAAAAAACAAAACTCCCAGTAAACTAGGAATGGAGAGAAACTTCCTCAAATTAACCTATAAAAAACATACAACTAACATCATACCTAAAGAGAAAGAAATCATACTCATCATCTCACTTTGTGTGGGAAACTCAAAGCTTTCCTGCTAAGATCAGACACAAGTCAAGGGTATCCCCTCTCACCACTGTCGTTCAACATCATAGTGGAAATCCTAGCTGATGCAGTAAGAGAAGAAAAGAAAAGGAAATAAAAGGATTACAGAAGAAGATAAGAATAAGAAGTAAGAGAAGAAAATGAAATAAAAGGTATACAGAATGGGAAAGAAGAAATAAAACAATCTTTATCTGCAGTTGGCATGATCATCTATTTAGAATAACCAAAAGAATCAACAAAAAGCTCCTGGAACTAATAAGTGCTTATAGCAAGGATGAAAGATACAAGGTTAATATACAAAAGTCACTCACTTTTCTATATACCAGGAATGAAAAAGTGGAATTTGAATTAAAAACACATTACTATTTATATTAGCACCAAAAAAATGAAATACTTACATATGAATCTAGCTAAATATGTACAATATGTATATGAGAAAAACTACGAAACTCTAATGCAAGATATCAAGGAAAAACTAAATAAATGGAGAGATATTCCATGTCCATGGATAGGATGACTCAATTTTGTCAAGATGTCACTTCTTCCATAGATTCAACACAATGCCAACCAAAATCCCAGCAAGTTATTTTGTGGATATTGACAAACTGATTCTAAAGTTTATACAGAAAGGCAAAAGATCCAGAATAGCCAACAGAATATTGAAGGAGGAGAGCAAAGTTGGAGAATTGACACTACCTGACTTCAAGATTTACTATAAAGCTACTGTAATCAACAGTATTGGTGAAAGAATAGACAAACAGACCAATGGAACAGAACAGAGAGGCCAGAAATAGGTTCATATAAATATAGTCAACTGATATTTGACAAAGGTGCAAAAGTAATAAGATGGAATAAAGATAGTGTTTTCAACACGTGGTGCTGGAACTACTGGACATTCACATGCAAAAAAAAAAAAAAGTGAATGTACGCACAGAACTTAAACCCTTAACCAAAATTAAGTCAAGATGGATCATAGATCTAAATGAAAAATATGAAACTCCTAGAAGATAACATTGGAGAAAACCTCGATGACCTTGAGTATGGTGATGCTTTTTTAGATATAACAGCAAAGACATGATCCATGAAAGAAATAATTGATAAACCGAATTTTATTAAAATTAAAAGCTTCTGCTCTACAAAAGACAATGTCAAGAGAATGAAAAGACAAGTCAGAGACTGGGAGAAAATATTTGCAAAAGATACATCTGATAAAAGACTGTTATCCATAATATATCAACAACTCTTGAAACTCAGTAGTAAGAAAACAAATAATCCATTTAAAACAAACATTCTGAAAAGACCTGAACAGACACTTCCCCAAAGTAGTTATACAGATGGCAAGTAAGCATATGAAAAGATGTTCAACATTACATGTTATTGGGGAATTTCAAATTAAAACAGCAATAAGATACCACTACACTACTATTAGAATGGCCAAAATCCAAACACTGACAACACCAAATGTTGGTGAGGATCTGGAGCAACAGAAACTCTCATTCACTGCTGGTGGGAAAGCAAAATGGTACAGCCACTTTGGAAGACATTTGGCAGTTTTTTACAAAACTAGCATACTTTTACCATATGATCCAGCAAACACGTTCCTTGGTATTTACCCAAATATATTGAAAACTTATGTTCACAAAAAACCTACACATGTATAATTATAGCAGCTTTATTCAGAATTGCCCAAACTTGGAAGCAACCAAGATGTCCTTCAATAGGTGAATAGATAAGTAAACTTTGGTACATCTAGACAATGGAATATTATTCAGCGCTAAAAGAAAATCAGTTATCAAGCCATAAAATGACAGGAAGGAAACAAATGCACATTACTAAGTGAAAGAAGACAATCTCAAAAGGTACACACTGTGTGATTCCAAACATGTGACATTCTGGAAAAGGGAAAACTGTGGAGACAACAAAAGATTAGTTGTTGCCAGGGGTTAATGGAGAGGGAGGGATGAATAGGCCAAACACAGAGGATTTTCAGAGCAGGTAAACTATTCTGTATGATACCACAATGGTGGATGCATGGCATTTGTCAAAACCCATATAATGTATAACACCAAGAAAGAACCCTAATGTAAACTATGGACGATAATGATGCATCAGTGTAGATTCATTGATTGTAACAACTGTACCACTGTGGTGTGGGATGTTGATGATAGGGGAAGGTGTGCATGTGTAATTCAGATGTTATAGGAGAACTCTCTGTACTTCCTGCTCAATTTTGACATAAACCTAAAACTGCTCTAAAAAATAAGGTTTATTAATTTAAAAAATCCATTTCACAGTCACACTAACCACATTTCAAGTGGTGGATAGGATACCCATATGTAGATAGTGGCCACCCTTGTAGACAGTGCAGAAAAAAGAAATTTATGGCCCAAGCCTGGTGTAAATTAAAGAAACACTCCTATATTACTGGGAACTACAGGCCTGCTGGGAGAAGAATCATAATGGTTATGGATCATTTTGTATTTATTCTGTTGCACACATACATTCTTATTACTCTAAAAATAAAAAAGAGGAAAAATGGAGACGAAGAAGGAAAAACTAAAGCATATTTTGAGTTATTGGACTGGTTGCTGTCTAAGGCCAAACTAGACAGTCTTCTATTAATACTTAAGACAGGAAAATTTTTCCCAAGTATTTTCCATAGTCTAATAGTAATAATATACATAGGTTTATTTTCAAATGTTCATCTCTGCTGTGAAGAATGATTGGAATATCTCTCTATGATCAACGTGAAAAAAGTTGATATTTTGAATATTCATTCATCCACATTTTTAAAACAAAGTTAAAAAGGCATTCAGCTAATTTTTCTCTTGATTTTTTGAAGGGTCATTTGATGATTATTCATTGATGACGTTATCTAAAAAATGAATACAAAGAGACATGTAGGAGTCCTTCCAATAAATACATAGATAGGTAGATAGACTTATTATGATTCTTAATGACACTCAAAAGTTTATCCAGTGTTTGCAAAACCTAACACTCTGTCTGTGGAATCCTTTATCCATGCACTGTCTCCAAGAACATTTTCTAAAGAAGTCATCTATGAGATCACAACTTGCTGAAAAATTGGTAAATTAGAAACTGTTTGGCCTTTATGAATCCAAAAGATAGATGGACTGACTTTTGTTTATCTTTCTTCTCTCATGTGTTGGCTGACCAACTTACTTGTTTTATTAAGTGTTACACCACAGAGACAATCACATGACCTTTTTGCTTTTCTTCCAGATTGCTGACAGCATGAAGCCATACAAACAACTGTCTCTTCATAGCAGTGCTCACTGTATTCATTCAATAAACATTAGATGAATTGAATTTGTAAACAACTTATATTGGTTCTAATGAGCATGCGAGATTGTATTTGGCATTCACTGCCATAGACTTTACAAAAACACCAGGGAAGTTGCTCTAGTGAATGAAAAAATTACACAATGATCGATTTTGCCATACAGTCCTTATTAAGAATTTAAGAAAATAACATCCCTTCTCACTTTGAGAAACAATAGAGATTTCTTTTATTTACTTATTCTAATCAATCCATGTTTGTCTTTTCATACAACTTAAAATTGAGGCAGAAGAGAAAAATGGATAGTGGATAGAATTGCGACAGATTCTCTTTCTGGGGAGTTTAAAAACAAAACAGTGACATCAGCATCATGGCAAAGAGGGTTGTTCTTTCCATGTCTCCCCTCTAAGTAACAACTAAACAGACATTCATTAACCAAAACAGGATTCCCCACACAGTACAACAGGATGTCTGAGAGATCCATGCAGCCATATATCTGAAGGTGAGTGGACTGTATCCCCATAAAGCAGTAGAACTAGGTGAGCAGACCCCATCCCCTCCCCAGCAGCAGCAATCCAGTTCACAAATCCTCACACAGTGGCTGGCACGACTGTAAGAGGAGGTGGGGCAGCCCAGCCCATGTGCAAATGCTTTCAGAGTGGTAGCCTGGCCCATGGGAATGCTCACTATGCTGTAACAGCTGGTTCACAGGAATGCTTCCCACTGAGTGATGGGGGCTCAGCAGCTGTGAAGAAGCCCTGCCCACCAAGTGTAGCAGCTCAGCCAAATTGCCCAGAGTACAGAGCTGGCCCACATGAAAGAAAGTGCCCACTTCCTACCTAGTGCAACAGCTCAGCTAATCTCCTACTGAGCACAGCAGTCCCACCTGCATGAGAGCCACTCACTGGCAGAGCACAGAGGGCCTGCCTGAACCCATGAAGTGGCTGCATCCAGCACATGCAAATACAGAGCAACCCTACTGGCACAACTTCCAGCATTTGGGGCAGGATTAGAAAACACAGTTCCTAACCCCCCTGCCCCGAGTGGTGGCAGGTGGAATCTGTGACTTGATACTACCACAGATGCACCAGAAAAGGATTAATTCATCAAAATCCATGAAGAACTACTTCAGAGCAGAATGAAAATGACGTCTCCAGAAACCAATCCTGAAGTCACAGAAATGTACAATATAAATGAAAGAGAATTCAAAATAATTGTCATAAAGAAACTCAATGAGTTACAAGAAAACTCAGAAAGACAGCTCAGTTAGCTCAGGAATAAAATTAATGAGCAGAAGGAATACTTCACCAAAGAGATTGAAGCTCTAAAAAAAAAAAAAAACAGAAATTCTGGGTATGAAGAAAAAATTAATGAGATAAAAAAATAATCTAGAAACCACAAAAAATAGAGCTGACGTTATGCAGGAAAGAATCAGTGATTTAGAGGATAGAAACATAAAAATGCTTCAGGTGGAGGAGGAGAGAGAACTAAGATTTTGAAAAAATGAAGAAATTCTTTGAGAAATATCTGACTCTATTAGAAAAAGCAACACAAGGATAATATGCACTCCAGAAGGAGAAGCAAGGGAGAAAGGAGCAGAGAGCTTGTTGAAAGAAACAATAGCTAAGAACTTCCCAAACTTGGGGAAGAAACTGGATTTACAAGTATATGAAGCCAATAGAACTTCTAATCACATCAATGCAAAAAAGACTTTCTCCAGGCATATCATATTAAAATTGGTAGATTCAATGACAAAGAAAAACATTAAGGGTAGCAAGGCAGAAGAAAATAATCAACAAAGGAACCCCTATCAGGCTTTCAGGAGATTTCTCAGCAAAAACCCTACAGGCCAGGAGAAAATGCAACTATATATTCAAAATACTGAAAGACACAAACTTTCAGCCAAGAATACTCTATCCAGTGAAACTATCCTTCAGATATGAGGAGAAATAAAGGCTTTCCCAGATAAACAAAAGATGAGGGAGTTCAATGCCACTAGGTCTGCCTTACAAGAAACATTGAAAGGAGCCCTCCCATTTGAAACTAAAGAGTGAAGGTTTACAAAACCTTGAGCAGGGAGATAAATCGACAGATAGAGAAATCCAGCTCTATATCAGAATAGGTTAGTAACCACTTAATTATAACATAACAGATAAGGGGCCGGAAGGTATCAAAAACAACTCTAAACAATTTAGTCACAAACTCACAACACAAAACAGAACAATTTGAGACAACAATAACTAAGAAGGAGAAGAAAAAGGGATGGAACCTGCTAAGGCTAATGGAGATAAGAGTGTATCAGAAAATGGACTATCTCATCTATGAGATCTTTTATACAAACCTCATAGTAACCACTAAGCAAAAAAATCAGAGTACAGCCACAAATCATAAATAAAGAGAAAACTGAGAAAATCATCACAGAAAATCACCAAACTGAAATGGCAGTCAGAAATACAAGGGAAACATAGAAGAACCAGAAAACAAGAGATAAAATGGCAGTAGTAAGCCCCCATATATCAATAATTAGTCTAACTATAAATAGGTTGAATTCTCCAATCAAAAGACACAGATTAGCTGGATGGATTAAAAAATAAGATGCAACAATCTGCTGCCTCCAGGAAACACAGCTCAGAAGTTATCTCTAAGGACAAATCTAGGATCAGAGTGATGGGATGGATGATGATGCTCCAAGAAAATGGCAAGCAAAAGAAAGCAGGTGTTGCAGTACTTATATCAAACAAAGCAGAAGTCAAGACAAAAAAGACAGTGAGAGACAAACAAGGGCAGTATATAATGATGAAAGGGACATTTCACCAAGAGTACATAACACTTGTGAATATATAGGCATCTAACACAGGAGCACCAAAGTATATAAAGCAACTATTAACAGACCTAAAGGGAGAAATTGACAGCAACACAATAATTGTAGGGGATTGCAACACCCCACTTACATCAATGGATAGATCATCCAGACAGAAAGTCAACAAGGAAACAGTGGCCTTAAATGAAACACTAGACCAGATGGACTTAATACATATCTATAGAACATTCCATCCCCAAGCAGCAGAATACACATTTTTCTCAAGTGCACAAGGAACATTCTCAATGATAGACCATATGTTGGGAAACAAGGCAAGCCACAATAAATTTAAGAAGATTGAAATCATATCCAGCATCTTTAACTACAATGCTATGAAACCAAAAATCAACTACAAGAAAAAGGCTGGGCAAGTTCAAATATGTGGGGACTAAACCAGATGCTGCTGAACAACTACTGGGTCAATGAAGAAATCAAAGGAGAAATCAAAAAATACCTGGAGACAAATTGAAAATGAAAACACAACATATCAACTCTTACAGGTTACAGCAAAAGCAATACTAAAAGGGATGTTAACAGCAATAGAGACTACCTCAACAAATAAGAAAAATCTCAAATAAGTAATCTTAAACTACATCTAACAGAACTAGAAAGAGAAGAAAAAACAACCCAAAAGTCAGCAGAGGAGGGAAATAATAAAAATGAAACCAGAAATAAATGAAATAGAGAATAATAAAAAAATAGAAAGGATCAATGAAACTAAGAGCTTGTTTTTTGAGACAATAAGCAAAATTGACAAACTCCTTGCCAGACTCACTAAGAAAAAAAGAGAAAAGCTCATATAAATAAAATTAAAAGTGAAAGAGGAGAAATTACAACAGATACCACAGAAACACAAAGGACTGTAGGAGAATACTATGAAAAACTATATGCCAACAAATTGGATAACCTAGAAGAAATGGATAAATTCTTAAACTTATACAACCTCCCAAAACTGAATGAAGAAGAAATAGAGAATCTGAATGGACCAATCACAAGTAAAGAGACTGAAACAGTAATCAAAAATCTCCCCAAAAATAAAAGTCCAGGACCAGATGGTTTCTTTGGAGAATTCTACCAAATATACAAAGCAGATTTAACACCTATCCTTTCCAAACTATTTCAAAATATTGAAGAAGATGGAATGCTTCCTAACTCATGCTATGAGGCCAAAATTACCCTGATACCAAAAACAGACAAGGACAGCACAAAGAAGGAAAATTACAGGCCATATTGCTGATGAACACAGAGGAAAAAATCCTCAAGAAAATATTGGCAAACTGAATACTGCAATACATTAAAAGGATCATATACCATTATCAAGTGAGATTTATACCAGGGACACAGGGATTGCTCAACATCTGCAAATTAATCAATGTGGTACACCACATTAACAAAATAAGGAATAAAAACCACATGATCATTTTAATAGATGCAGGGAAGCATTTGACAGGATCTAACATCCATTTATGATAAAAACTCTCAATACAATGGGTACAGAAGGAAAGTACCTCAACATAATAAAGGCCATATATGAAAAACCGACAGCTAACATCATACTCAATGGTGAAAAACTGCAAGCCATTCCTCTGAGAACAGGAACAAGACAAAGGTGCCCACTCTCACCACTCCTATTCAACATAGAACTGGAGATTTTGGCCAGAGCAATTAGGCAAGAAAAAGAAATAAAAGGTATCCAAATTGGAAAGGAAGAAGTGAAACTCTCACTGTTTGCAGATTACATGATTCTCTATATAGAAAACCATAACAAATCCACCAGAAAACTATTAGAAATAATCAACAGCTACAGCAAAGCTGCAGGGTACAAAATCAACTTTCAAAAATCAGTTGCATTTCTATACACTAATGATGAACCAGCAGAAAGAGAAGTCAAGAATACAATCCCATTTACAATCACAACAAAAAGAATAAGATATCTAGGAATAAATTTAAATAAAGAGGTGAGAAACTTGTACACTGAAAATTATAAGACATTATTTAAAGAAATTGCAGAAGACATAAAGAAATAGATAATCCATGCTCATGGATTGGAAGAATAAATTTGGTTAAAATGTCCATATTACCTAAAGCAATCTACAGATTCAATGCAATTCTAATCAGAATCCCAATGATATTCTTCACAGAAATATTAGAAAGAATCCTAAAATTTATATGGAACAATGTAAGATCCTGAATAGCCAAAGCAATCCTGAGAAAAAGGAACAAAGCAGGAGGTATCACACTCCCTGAGTTCAAAATATACTATAAAGCTATAGTAACCAAAACAGCATGGTACTGGCACAAAACCAGACACAAAAACAGATCAGTGGAACAGAATTGGAAGCCTGGAAATAAAACTGCACATCTATGGGCAGCTAATCTTCAAAAAGGAGCCAAGAACATGCAATGGACAAAGGAAAGTCTCCTCAATAAATGGTGTTGGGAAAACTGGACAGCCATATGCAAAAGAATGAAAGTAGACCATTCTCTTACACCATACGCAAAAAGTAACTCAGAATGAATTAAAGATCTGAATGTAAGACCAGAAGCCATAAAACTCCTAGAAGAAAATATAGGCAGTCCAATCTTTCATATCAGTCTTAGTGTCATCTTTTCGAATACCATGTCTACTCAGACAAGGGCAACAAAAGAAAAAATAAACAAATGGGACTACCTCAGAGCAAAATGCTCTGCAAGGCAAAGGAAACCATGAACAAAATGAAAAGACAACCCACCAACTGGGAGAAAATATTTTCAAATCATATATCTAACAAGTGGTTAATTTCCAAAATATATAAAGAATTCCTACAACTCAACGATAAAAAAATAAACAACCCAATAAAAAAAATGGGCAGAGGATATGAATAGACATTTTTCCAAAGAAAACATACAGATGGCCAATAGGCACATGAAAAGATGTTCAGCATCATTAATTATTAGGGAAATGCAAATCAAAACTACAATGAGGTATCACCTTACATCCATTAGAATGGCTATAATTAACAAGACAAAAAATAGCAAATGTTGAGAGGATGTGGAAAAAAGGGAACCCTCATATACTGCTGGTGGGAATACAAACTGGTGCAGTCACTATGGAAAACAGTATGGAGATTTCTCAAAAAACTAACAATAGACATACCATATGATCCAGCTTTGCCCGTACTGAGTATTTATCCAAAGAACATGAAATCAACAATACGAAGAGATTTATGCACCTCTATGTTCATTGCAGCATTATTCACAATAGCCAAGATGTGGAAGCAACCTAAGTGCCCATCAACTGATGAATGGATAAAGAAGATGTGGTCTATATATAATAGAATACTCCTCAGCCATAAAAAAAGATAAAATCGTCCCATTTACAACAACACGGATGGACCTTGAGGGTATTATGTTAAGCGAAATAGGTAAGACAGAACAAACACCATATGATCTCACTTATACGTGGAAGATAAACACAGGACAAAGAGAACAGATTAATTATTATCAGATGGGAAGGGGGTGGGGGTGGGTGAAAGGGGTACGGGGCACATATGTGTGGTGATGGATAAAAACTAGACTTTTGGTCATGAGCATGATACAGTCTATACAGAAGCTGGTCTATAGTAATGAACACCTGAAATTACACAATGTTATAAACAACGTGTCCTCAATAAAATAATTAAAAGATCAAAAAATAAAAAAACAAAACAACTGAGGAGCTGGCCCCATGGCCTAGCAGTTAAATTTGGCACCCTCAGCTTTGGTGGCCTGGGTTCGGTTCCTGGGCAAGGACCTACGCTACTTGTTGGTGGTCATGCTGTGGCTGTGACCCACATACAAAACAGGAAGACTGGCACAGATGTTAGCTCAGGGCAAACCTTCCTCAGCAAACAAAACACAAAATAAGTGAAATGGGCTTATGTGATTAATGATGAAATCCTTTTGACTAGTAAATATTTTTAACTTACACAATTTTATTCACTATAGCATTACATTTAAAAATTCCACTTATAAAACATGTTCTTCTGTTAAGTAAAAATGTGTTACCCAGTACCAATACCTGTTTTACTCTCAAGATGTTAAAATAAAACACAATTTAAAAATTTGGCAAAGTTGTAAAATGCAAAATTAACACACAGAAATCCATTTCATTTTTATACACAAATAATGAACAGTGTGAAAAGGATATCCATTGGCAATAGCATAAAAAAGAGTAAAATATTTAGGAATAAACATAACCAAGAAAGTAAAAAGATTTGTACACTGGGGCTGGCCCCATGGCCGAGTGGTTAAGTTCACGTGCTCCACTGCAGGCTGCCCAGTGTTTCATTGGTTCAAATCCTGGGTGCGGACATGGCACTGCTCATCAAACCACGCTGAGGCAGCATCCCACATGCCACAACTAGACGGACCCACAACAAAGAATATACAACTATGTACCAGGGGGCTTTGGGGAGAAAAAGGAAAAAAATAAAATCTTAAAAAAAAAAAAGATTTGTACACTGAAAACTACTAAATGTTGGTGAAAGAAATTAAAGACACAAATAAAGAGAAGGACATCCCGTGTTGATGGATTGGAAGACTTAATATTATTAAGAGATCCACACTAGATAAAGTGATCTACAGATTTAATGCCGTCCCTATCAAAAGCCTAATTATTTTTTTTCAGGAATAGAAAAATTCACCCTAAAATTCATCTAAGATTTCAAGGGACCCCAAATAGGCAAAACAATATTGAAAAAGAACAAAATTGGAAGTCTTACACTTCCTGATTTCAAAACTTACTACAAAGCTACAATAAACAAGAGTGTGGTCCTGGCATAAAGATAGATGTATGGACCAATGGAACACAGTAGAGGGCCCAGAAAATAAATTCTTGCATACACAGGCAATGATTTTTGACAAGAGTGCCAAGACAATTTAATGGGGTAAAGAACAGTCCTTTCAACAAATGGTATTGGGAAATCCGTATATCGTCATTCAAAAGAATGAAGTTGGACTCCCTCACCACATACAAAAAAGAAGATACATAAATTGTCAATAAGCACAAGAAAAGATGCTTAACATCACTAATCATTAGGGAAATGCAAAAGAAAATCACAATGAGATACCCCTTCACCCCCATTAGGATTGCTGTTTTCAAAATAACAGAAAATCAAAAATGTTGGTGAGGATGTGGAGAAAATGGAACCCTCGGGCACTGTTGGTAGGAATGTAAAATAGTACAACCACCATGGAAAACAGTGAGGCAGTTTTTCAGATAATTAAAAATAGAATTACCATATGATCCATCAACTCTACTGCTGGATACATACACAAATGAATTGAAAGCCAGAGTTTGAAGAGATATTTGTACACCCACGCTCACAGCAGCACTATTCACAGGCGGCAAAAAGTGAAAGCAACTCAAGTGTCCATTGATGGATAACTGGATAAATAAAATGCTGTAAATACATACCATGCAAAATTCTGACACGTGCTATGACATGGATGAGTCTTGAAGACTTTATGCTAAGTGAAATAAGCCAGTCACAAAAGGAAAAATATTGTATGATTCTACTTACATGAGGTACCTAGAGTAGTCAAATTCATAGAGACAGTAAGTAGAATGGTGGTTGCCAGGTGGTAAGGGCCGGGGTTTGGGGAGTTAGTGTTTAGTGAGTATGGAGCTTGAGTTTGGGATGATGAAAAAAGTTCCAGAGATAGATGGTGGTACAGTGTGAATGTACTTAATGCCATTGAACTTTACACCTAAAAATGGTTAAAATGGTACATTTTATGTTATGAATATTTTAGTGGAATAAACACACACATACACTCTAAGGTTTCACAAGCTTTCCTTTGACTAACTTTAGCTTATTATAATATTACAATAAGCAGCATTCAGATTATATCTAAGAAACTATGGGATAAGAAGAGGTGTCATTTACTGCCTTGTAAGGATTGTCATTAGATTGCTTTGAGAAACATGAACTTCTGGGTTAGGTTTAGATCTCAAAGTCCCAGAGCATAAATGTTACAGACTGAATGTTGTGTTCGCTCAAAATTCCTATGCTGAAACCCTACCCCTCAAGGTGATGGTATTAGGAGGCAGTGCCTCTGGGAGGTAATTAGGATTAGAGAAGGTCATGAGGACAGAGCGCTCATCAACGGGATTATTGCCCGTGTACAAGTCCTGAGAGAGCTTGCTTCTCTCTACTCTCCGCCATGCCAAGTGAAGATACAAGAAGGAAGTCATCCACCAACACGGTTTGAAGTCTTCACCAGACATTAAATCAGCCAGTCCCTTCATTTTTGACTTCCTGGCCTCCAGAACTGCGAGAATAAATGTTTGTTGTATAGGCCAGCCAATCTATGGTTTTTTTTTTGTTATAGCAGCCAAACGGACTAAGACAATAAACTCAGCCCTCATGTTCTCACACTTCATTAAGAACTATAAAACAATCCATTTCTAGAGTATCAGAATCACTTCTTTCTATAGTCTGCAGTGTGGACCACTTTGAATTTCTTTGTGACTGCCTACTGTATCAAGATGAAGAGGAGTATAGAGGTTCCTGTCCTTTAAAGATCCTGGCTGTCCCTCTGGCTGGACCTTGTTGGGAAAGTGGCCTATCCACAGAGATGAGGTTTTATCTGCTACAGAATGTCAGGAAGGCCCTGCTGGATTTCTCTTTCTACAGTATTCTGGAGAATGAAAATCTGCTCTGGAATATTTGCATTGTATAAAATTATAAAAATATTGTATCAATTCTTGCTTTTAACAATCTCCCAACATTTTAATTCAATAGCAGTTTGGATGTGGCTTCAACATAATCTCTCCTTTTGGTTATTGTGTAAGTTTTCCCCTTCCTTCATTTCCTTGATTATCCCTTTTGACAGCAATGTAAAGGGGAACCTAATAGTGGGTTCTATTTTAGCATCATATTTGTTTTAATAGGAAGACCCACAACACAGATTACTAGTTGACTCAACAATATCTTGAAATTGAGAGATTTGTTCCCATTGACAGAGGTCCTGTTTTGAACTTAGGTCTTTTTAAGTTAGTAGCTGTGTTCACAAAACAGCTGAATACAGCAGTTTTAATTTTCCTTATCAAACCAGTGAGGACCACTGCTCTTTGCAAACTGGAAGCTTATCTGAAGGTTATTTTTTAAAATCCAGCATTAGATATTTTATTTGTTAAATATTCAAATACAGGCTATTATAGTCTTCTACCTTCTTGATAGTACCTTCCCAAGGGAATTTATGAAGCAGGTTGCAGCAGAAAATAAATGAAAATTTCTCTTTTGAAAACTGAGTTATAAGACAAAGACCACAGCATTGACATACAATTAGGGGAGACAAAAATGTTACCCACTTGTAACTTGTATTTAACAATTCACTTCATTTTCTCCTTAGGGAAAGCAATTCAGTTAGACAAATTCCCAATTTTTAATTTTTATTTTTTTTGCTGAGGAAGATTTGCCCTGAGCTAACATCCACTGCCAATCTTCCTCTTTTTTTTTTGCATGTGAGCCACCACCACAGCACAGCCACTGAAAGATGAGTGGTGGAGGTCTGTGCCTGGGAACTGAACCCAGGCCACTGAAACAGAGTGTGCGAGTGTGCCAAACTTAACCACTAGGCAACCGGGGATGGCCTGACAGACTCTTAATTGTATAGCTCAGCAAAGAGAGCCATTAGCAAGCTTTAGAATTTTCCTATGAAATGGATTGCTTTGGAAGATATATTCACGCATGTGTGTGTGCATGCATGAGCATGGTTTGACAGACTTGCTAGAAGAAAAGAGACATAAAGAGCAGAAAAATACAAACATTTCTGGTGGTCAATTTTTGTAAATTATGTAACTCAGCATTCACCAAAATTGTGTCTATTAATCATTTTCTCAGTAGAAAATATCTAAGCGTAGGACTTGACTGATTTTTAGAGAAAGAGAATAAAAAGAGAGTAGAAATCTTACCAAACTGTTGGTAAGAATGATTCATGCTTTTTGCTTTTGTGAAGACATAATTGTGAATGTTGAATTATATTAGTTTTGCTGCCTGAAATGATTTTTAAATGGTTGTCACTTTTTTCACAGAAATACAGTATTTAAAATGATGTCAATTGCACTCATTGATTTCAAGTAGAGTATTTTTTGGAAGCAAACAGGTATATCAAGGTTATTTTATATGTTTTTTCACCAAACAAAATATCCCCTTTCTATGGAAGGATGTTGTTTAAAGGGCATTATGCCTAAGTATTGCCAAATTTAAAGGAAAGGATAGCCTCCTTGTTTTTTGGTTGGAGACAGAACTCATTTACCAAAAATGAGAGTTTTTTAATCAGCTTGGTGATTGTAGATTACTGGCTGAATTGCATTGGATTTATCTATATTTCTCTGAGACAGAGAGACTCAATCACACTCAATGAATCTGAAGATAAAGAAAGAATGATGGGGAGGAGGGAATAGGATTAATATTCTAAAAGTGTAGGATACTATTTTACTTTAATTTTATAGTCATGTGATTAAGGAAAGAGGGAAAGTCTAGCTAAAAAGGTAGCTGTTTTGTCAATCAACTTTTAATCTTTTCACCCAATTCACTATCTTGAAGCTGTTACATTGACTGAACTAACATTACTGTGGAGAAGCCAATGGATGCTCTTCATTTGGGCTACTGATAATCTTATTTATTGACTGGGTTTACTACTCAGATATTATTCTTGTGTTTGAGTATAGTTTAAAAGCAGACTAGTCTAAATTCAAATTACAAATACTCTTCACCTTGGCTTTCGTACGAGGAAAATTATCTGGAAATTGGAAAATGCTCCAGGCAAAAGTCTAGCTGTGCAATTACTTTGGGGATACACTTCCCAGAAGAGGACAGATAAGTAAATTGCTCTGACCCCTCTTCAATCTGGCTGTCCCCACTCCCCATTATTACATAAGCAGAATAAAGATAGAAGGAATACCAATAACAGTCTGGAAGAGGAAGAGAAGTTTTAAAAGAGCACCCAAAAAAAGTGCAGAGGAGAGGGGTAAGAGATCCGGAAAACTCTGTAATAAGGGAGATTGGTGGAGGGGAGGGGCATAGAAATAAGGTATAATCTGAGTTGATTCACCTTGATGCGCACAGAGGGGGCCTGAGTTTTGTTTTGTTTTGGCATGAACTGGTGAGGCACTTCCTTCTCTGCTACCTACCTCTCTGCGTTGCAGCTCTTCCACTCCCAGCTCGGGTGCTGTTAACATATTAGATTCTGGGCAGTTGTCCAGTTCTCTCAACTCTAGGGACACCTCTAGTTACATCCATAGTGATGGCCCTTAGAGGTTTCTATGGGCTTGTTGCTATGGAAACAGTATGCAGGGATCTAAAACCTTAAGAAAACTGCCTAAAGCCTTGAAACTTGTCTCAGGTCCCAAATAAACCTTTCTGTGGCATAACTTATTTATGTTTTTTTATATGAATTAATGTATTTAAACAATAAGTAATATTTGTTAAAAATAAAGTCTCTCTTATCCAAACTGCTAAAAAAACAATACTTCCAGGGCTTGTCTTTTTCCTTCTATTTGAGAAATTTTGTATCTTTAGAGAAGATGGATATGAGAAATCCTCTAGACTTGCAGTTCTGAGAATTTTCTTAGAAGGAACTTCTGGTTCCTTCTAAGAAATGAAACAGAATGAGATGCTCCTACGTAGCTGCTTCCATTCCCAAGCAGATCTGAACCAAGTTTAGTAGCACATGGATATATTAGTTTTCTATGGCTGATATTAACAAATTACCACTAACCTGGTGGCCTGAAACAACACAATTTGTAGGTCGGAAGACTGACCTGGGTCTCACCAGGCTAAAATTAACGTGTCTGCAGGGCTAGTCTCCCTTCTGGAGGCTCGGGGGGGGGGGGGCAATCTGTTGCCTTGCCTTTTCCAGCCTCCAGAGGCTGCCTACATAGCTCTTGGCCCTCTTACTCCATCTTCAAAGTCAGCAACAACACGGAATCTCTCTGAATCTTCCTTCTGTCTGCCCGTCTCTTTCACTTACCACAGCTGGAGAAGTTTTTCCACTTAAAGATTCATGTGATTAGATTGGGACCATCAAAATAGTCCAGGATAATATCCCCATTTCAAGGTCCTAAACTTTAATCACATTTGCAAAGTGCCTTTGACATGTAAAATAACATAATTCACAGGTAAACAAGATTAAGACACATATATCTTCGGGGTGGGGGGAAGCATTATATCTATAGAGAACAAATCTCATTAAATCTTTGTAGCAAACATGGGAGTATGAAAAAGACAGCAAACCAATAGATCCTGTTATAAATAAGATTTAGAGAAAGGAGATAAACAAGACAAATAGATACTAACATATTAATCACAGAGATTGCTGACTACCTTAGACACCTCTTTTGTTACGTGATACTTCAAATACTCTATCAAGGCGCCACCACTTACTTTCTACAGATAGGTGGAAGATAAAAAAATGGAAAAGATATTCTGTGCAAACAGTAAGGAGAAAAACAGATGTGACTATGTTAACATCAGACAAAGGAGATCTCGAGACAAGAAGTTTTACCAGAGATAAAGAGGGACCTTTCAGCATGGTAAAAATATCAATTCATCAAGAAGACATAACAACCCTAAATATGCATGCATCTAATAACAGAAATTCAAATCCATGAAGCAAAATTGATAGAACAAAGAAATAGGCAAACTCACAAATATAAGCCAATATTTTAACATCACTGCCTCAATAATTAACTGAACAAGTGAAGAAATAAATCAGAATGGAATTTGAAAACATGAACAACACTATCAACCAGCCTGACTTAATTGACATTCACAGAACCTGGCATCCTGTATTTTTCAAATGCACATACGGCCATTCACTGGGAGAGACCACATGCTGGACCATAAAACAAGTCTCAAAACATTTCAAAGTACTTAAATAATATATAATATATTCTCTGACTATGAAGAAATTAAATTAAAATAACAAAAAGATATTTCAAAATGTTACAAATATCGAGAAATTAGGCAACATACTTCCATATAACACATGGATCAAATAGGAAAAAAGTTACATGAGAAATTTAAAAACATTTCAAAATGATTGGTAATGAAAACACAATATATTAAAATATATGGGAATCAGCTAAAGCAGTGCTTAGAAGGAAATTTATTGCTTAAAATGCTTATATTAGAAAAGATAGAAAGATTCAAAATCAATGATGTATCATTCCACCCGATAAAGCAAGAAAATAAATAGAAAATTAAATGCAACATAAGTAGAAGGAGGGAAATAATAGAGATAAGAGCAGAAACAATTGAGAAAATCCTGAAACAATGGTAAACAACCATTGCCAGTTGTTCCTCTTGTGGACTATGTACTTCCTTTTCCTACAAACTTTAGCACTGTCAGATCACAGATCCCTGTTCTTGAGGGGAAAACATCAGGGAATATTTCCACTGAACATGAAGCTATGACTATCACCTGGTCATTTGAGCTTTTCATGTCAATGGATTAATCAATAGAGAAAGAAGTTTCAAAAACCTCCCAACAAACAAAAGTGCAGGACCACACAGATTCATTGGTGAATTCTATGAAACATTCAAAGAAAAATCAATACCAATCCTTCTCAAACTCTTCCAAAAATCTAAGAGGAAGGAATTCTTTCCAACTCATTTTACAAGGCCAGCATTACTCTGATACCAAAACCAGACAAGGACATCACAAGAAAATAAAATTATAGGCCAGAATCCCTGATGAACATAGATGTAAAAATCCTCAAAAATTATTAAACTAGCAAACTGAATTCAGCAAGGCAATAAAAGGATTATAGAGCGATCTCATCAAGATGGCAGTGTAGGCAGAATCTGAACTCATCTCCTCCCACGAACACAACCAGGTTACAACTATTTTTGGAAAAATTACCCTGGATAAAAAACTGAAAACTGGATTAAAAGAACCCCCACAACAAGGGACAGTCCTGACTAAGGTGGAAGAGGCAGAAATTCCTTCTGGAGAGAAAAAAAGCCACCTTCAGGAGCAGTGGAGTTTCTCGGCTGGCCAGGAGGGAGCCACTCTAAGGTATGCAGCCCACCCTGGAGGAGTGAGGTCCTGAGTGGGGGCCAATACTGCTATAAGCATCCTTCAGACTGAGCACAACTGAGACGAGGGCCTTACTCTCTGGCTTTGCTGGCTATTAACTGCAGTGGGGAATAACCACAGAAAAGCTATTGGATGAAGGCAAAAAGACCTGGGTCTTAAAGGGCCCATGCACAAACTCACCCATCTCAGCAAGCTAAAATCACCAGAAAGAAGGCTGACAGTCATTTGCTGAAAAGAGACTCACCTAGTAGGCTCTGGGTGCATCTCAGTGAGAGGAGAGACCTCTCTGGAGATGGATACATTGGTGGTGGCCATTGTTGTCACCTAGTCCAGGCTTGCTGACACAAGTAGGCAGATGCCATTGAAGTTCTTCCCCTGGCCTGTTAGCCCAGGGGTCTGCCACACCCATTAGAGCACAGATTTAATCTAGGTCAGCCAGGGCAGGCAGCCCGCCCTAGGGACTGGCCCCACCCAACAGCAAGCCTCAGGCTACTTGTCGGCCTGCATTGACGGGGTGCCTTGATCCTCTATAAGCAGGTGAGTATGTCCACCTCTGTGGGGCAGGGCCTGTGTGAGGAGCAGGTGAACTGTGGCAGGCATTGGTGGAGAGGTGGGGGCCTCTGAAGTGTGGCATTGGGGTATGCTCCAGGGGGTTGAGAAGTTTGCATGGACCAGGACTGTGTTGGCAGTGTGTGTGGTCCTGTGGGGGGTGGGGCTTATCAATGGCAGAAGACCTGTGCTTCACAAATAGCCATAAAAAGGATCAGCCCCACCTGCCAAAGCCTGAAACAATTGAGTGTTCGTGCCTAGGGCCAGCCCCACTCAGCTGCACTCCTAAGAGAACTGACAACAGCCTTGTAGGCCTGAGGCCTATCGCAACTGTAAGCCCCTGAGCCTAGCAACCAGCTACACTGGGTACCTACCTAATTAACAGGAAAACTGCAACAGGAGTGTGCTGTTAAACCTTGTAGTCAATTGTGCTGAGGCTCCCCAAACTGGATTTACAATCATCTGGCCTGGGAAGGAAAGACTAGATTCCCTGGGTACCTGCTTTAAGAGCAACCCCAGGACCAGATGGCTTCCCTGGTGAATTCTACCAAACATTCAAGGAAGATTTAATACCTTTCCTCAAATTCTTCCAAGAAATTGAAGAGGAGTGGAGGCTTCCTAACTCATTCTATGAAGCCAACATTATCCTGATACCAAAACCAGACAAGGACAACACAAAAAAAGAAAATTACAGGCCAATATCACTGATGAACATCGATGCAAAAATCCTCAACAAAATACTAGCAAATCGAATACAACAATACATTAAAAACATCATACATCATGATCAAGTGGGTTTCATTCCAGGGATGCAGGGATGGTTCAACATCCACAAATCGATTGATGGGATACACCACATTAACAAAATGAAGAATAAAAATCACATGATCACCTCAATAGATGCAGAGAAAGCTTTTGACAAGATACAGCATCCATTTATGACAAAAACTCTAAATAAAATGGGTATACAAGGAAAATACTTCAACATGATAAAGCCCATATATTACAAACCCACAGCAAATATCACTCTCCATGGAGAAAAACTGAAAGCTATCCCTCTAAGAACAGGAACCAGATCAGGATGCCCACTGTCACCACTCTTATTTAGCATAGTATTGGAAGTCCCAGCCAGAAAAATCAGGCAAGAAAAAGAAATAAAAGAGATCCATATTGGAAAAGAAGAAGTGAAACTGTCACGCTTTGCAGATGACATGATTTTATATAGAGAAAACCCTAAAGAATCCACTGAAAAACTTTTAGAAATATAAATGAATACAGTCAAGTCACAGGATACAAAATCAACATACAAAAATCAGTTGCGTTTCTATACAGTGACAACAAAGTAGCAGAAAGAGAAATTAAGAATACAATCCCATTTACAATTGCAACAAAAAGAATAAAATACCTAGGAATAAAATTAATGAAACAGGTGAAAGATCTGTACACCGAAAACTATAAAACTGTTGAAAGAAATTGCAGAGGACACAAAGAAATGAAAGATATTCTGTGCTCTTGGATTGGAAGAATTAACATAGTTAAATGTCCGTACTTCCTAAAGCAATCTATAGATTCAACACAATCCCTATCAAAGTTCCAACAACATTTTTCACAGAAATAGAACAAAGAATCCTAAAATTTATATGGAACAACAAAAGACCCTGAATAGCCAAAGGATTCCTGAGAAAAAGAACAAAGCTGGAGGTATCACACTCCCTGATTTCAAAATATACTACAAAGCTATAGTAACCAAAACAGCATGGTAGTGGCACAAAAACAGACACACAAATCAATGGAACAGAATCGAGAGCCCAGAAATAAACCCACACATTTATGGACAGCTAATATTTGACAAGGGAGCCAAGAGCATACGATGGAGAAAGGAGAGTCTCCTCAATAAATGGTGTTTATTTATTGTAAAAGTAGACCATTCCCTTACACCATGCACAAAAATCAACTCAAAATGGATTAAAGACTTGAATGTAAGGCCCAAAACCATGAAACTCCTAGAAGAAAACATAGGCAGTACGCTCTTTGACATCAGTCTGAGAAGCATATTTTCAAGTCCCATGTCTGGCCAGGCAAGGGAAACAAAAGAAAAAATGAACAAATGGGACTACATCAAACTAAAAAGCTTCTGCACAGCAAAGGAAACCATCAACAAAACGAAAAGACAACCTAACAATTGGGAGAAGATATTTGCAAACCATATATCAGATAAGGGGTTAATATTCAAAATTCAGAAAGAGCTCATACATCTCAACAACCAAAAAACCAACAATCCAATAAAAAGATAGGCAAAAGATCTGAAGAGAGATTTCTCCAAAGAAGATATACAGATGGCCAACAGGCATATGAAAAGATGTTCAACATCATTAGCTATCAGGGAAATGCAAATCAAAACTACAATGAGATATCACCTCACTCTGGTCAGAATGGCTATAATTAACAAGACAGGAAACAACAAGTGTTGGAGAGGATGTGGAGAGAAGGGAGCCCTTGTACACTGCTGGTGGGAGTGCAAACTGGTTCTGCCACTATGGAAAGCAGTATGGAGTATCCTCAGAAAATTAACAAGATCTACCATATGATCCAGCTATCCCACTGCTGTGCATTTACTCAAAGATCTTGAAAACACAAATGCATAAAGATATGTGTACCCCTATGTTCATTGCAGCATTATTCACAATAGCCAAGACTTGGAAGCAACCTAGGTGCCCATCACGGGACGAATGGATAAAGAAGATGTGGTATTTATACACAATGGAATACTACTCAGCAATAAGAAATGATGATATCCTGCCATTTGTGAAAACATGGATAGACCTTGAGGGTACTATGCTAAGTGAAATAAGTCAGAGGGAGAACGTCAAATACCCTATGATCTCACTCATAAGTAGAAGATAAAAACAATGACAAACAAACACATAGCAACAGAGATTGGATTTGTGGTTACCATAGGGGAAGGAGGGAGAGGGGAGGGTAAAAGGGGTGATTAGACTCACATATGAGTTGATGGACTATAATTAGTTTTTGGGTGGCGAACATGATGTAATCTACACAGAATTCGAAATATATTAAGATGTACACCTGAAAACTGTATAATGTTATAGTCCAATGTTACTGCAATAAAAAAATAAATTAAAAAATAAAAAAGAAATCCAGTTCAGCCAAAGCACAGCCTGAAGATGAGGAGAATCAACATTGGGTGCTGGAGGACAAAGATGACAAATATCAGCTATTGCCTGAAGATCAGCAGAGTTTGGAGCTTCCACTAACCATTTTGTATTAAGTCTTTGTGGAGTTTTTGTCTGGCTGCCAACATGAAGGGACTTTGGGATAGACAGGACTTAAAAGTAAAGGAGAGCATGCGCATATTTGAGTGGTGAAGGGGTCAACTGCTAATGGGCAGTACTTTTGTGCTGGTTTATAGTCTCTCAGCCCCATCTCACCCCAGCTACTGCTGCAGAGATCAGTTCCAAGGAGGCGTTGATTGGTTTTGCACAGAGCCTTTCTTCAGCCACACACTGCATGCCTCTTTCTCCTGCCCTGGGCGTCTCCAGTGTGATGTCATAGGACCACCATGGGAAATCCCTTGGCACTCAAGCATGCATAACCTGGAAGTGTAGGGGGATAATGCTTTTGGGGCCAGCTTTGAACAATGGGGACAGGAGCCACCTCAGAAGGTCCTGTGTGATGGATCCCCCATACTGGTGGTCAACTTAACAAAAACACATCATTTTATAGATTTTTCATCCTTCTCTGTTTCGCTCCATCTGCCCTTCACTCCTGCTCCCTGGAATCACCTCCAAGATGAACTGCCTTTGTCTTAGCCTCCACTTGGGGGAAATCCAGGCTAGGACACTGATCTTTGTAACAGAGGATGAATTTCCTCAGGCCACCCAGAGCTGCATTCATTCTTAACTTTCTTTAGAAACCATTCAGTGCAACTGGGAGTTTGTGTTCTTGGATAAGGCAATACCACTTTGGAGCATTTAAGCTGGTAGATTTCCCTAGAGAAGACTTTCTTTTTCCTTGACTTCATTGCTAATGGCTCCATTTTTGCCCCTAGTTCTTTTCCTTTTTGGAATTTGAAATTACATGCCCAATTTCTTTGAAACAAACAAGCAAAGCAAAAATCCAGCTAATCTTTTCACATTAACCCTGCTCAAAAGGGGCCTGGTAAATTTCCAGGGTTTAGTAAATCACCAGTGTAGGCAAGTATTCTCTCTTACCCTTTATTTGCTGTCATTTATTTTCTTTGCTGTTTTACAGAGTCATGAAACCTTGTTTTCTTCCCTTTAAATGACAAAAGACTATTTTCTTTGGCACAGCCCCAGAATACAGCAACAGTTAAACTTACTCCTCTGTGAAAGCGTTGTGTTTGTTTAGAAGTTACTCAAAAGGCCGTGAGAGCAGGCGACCTGGATTTTAGGAAGTAGCCCCGGGAAACTCAGTATTTTCTTTCCTGTCTTTCTGCCAGAATGCTGCTTTTTTCCTTGGCTGATAGTAATTTGCAATAAGGTCAAGATTTATTCTTGTTGGAATCTCATAGAATATTCTCCACATTGCTTTCTTACACGCAATTGCTTATCCTTACAAGACCAAGAGGAGAAACATCTGGGGGACAATGACATATTTAGTTAGGGTTCTACATGACAAATCATTCTTGATAATCTTCCAGGTCAATTTCGGGAGAGCAGATTCCCTAACAACACCAAAAAGGATTGACTACATACATATACATCCGTTGGACTTGAAGAGAGGTCTAGATTATGTTCAAAGACAAAGTAAACTTCAAAAGAATACAGCAACTGCCCCCAACTGACTCATAAAGAGAAAAGAAATCAGAATAGAAAGCTGAAAATCAGGAGGCTCGAGAGTGAGTTTGAGAACTTATATACAGACATTTTAAACAAAAGGTAGCTTGCAACATCCAATGATGAGCGACAGTGTACTTTTCAAGTCACACCACGCTAGAAATCCAGATTTCTCACGCTAGAAATCGCAGAATTCTGTAACATTGAGCGCGGCTTGGGGATTGGGGTTTAGAAAAGGGGGTAGAATTTACCCCACTTTTTAGCTATCTTCACTATCAAGATTAGGAAATTTCCTGAGTATCATAAATAATATGTAAGAACATTTCTAAACATGGAAGTACATTTTGGTGTTCACCTCATCTATTTCAATTTCATGAGAATTAAGAAAAACAACTGGAAAGTCAGAAGCATTTATGCTGGGGTTTAAAATGGTGACACTTAGACAATCCCCTTGCTGACATCTACTTCAAGAAATCACTGTTATTCTGGTTGTATCAGCACAGGTTTCTGTCTTCCAGATTTTTTTCCTTGTGATACATTTCTTTTTATTTACTTCCAGGACAATAGCGGGATTCTGTCGCATCCTTAGGCAATACCGATGGTCCTATTCCACATATTATCCTCGAGATTGTTTATTTTACTTTTCTGCTCCAGGATACATGTAATCACATATTCTGCTTCTGTTCTGACTGGCTTTCTATTGATTTTTAGTCTTAAATATTTCTTCTGTTAATGTATGTCATTTTTATTTGCCTTATCCTACCCATGAGAAAGGATAATCATTACAACTTTCGCCTTAAGACATTTAAGTTGTAAGCAAGTCTAAAGGAAGATGACCTTAAAAAAAAAACTGGTTTACCTTGCAGAGACCAGAATTTAAGAGGCAAAAAGATGTAAATATTCCCAGGTTCAATTTCTTCATACGATTATGGAGAATGAAAAGTGATGACTAAGTTACCATTAATGTCGGCAAGGAGCTCTTTAATAAATACATGTTGCAACTTTACAGACCCAATACTATAATAATCTTTCTCATTTCACCAGCATGATAGCCTTTTGACAATTATAACTTAAGTGATAGATGAAATAGTCGATGAAATCATTATTTTTAAAAATACGGTTGGTTAATTAAGTCAAACAGCTACTTAATTTAACGACAAATTCAGTTGAAGTATTTTCCAAGCATAAACAAAATAGCTGGCTCTTTAACAGAACTTCTCATTTTTCAGCTGGCAATGCAATCATCATCTACAGATGCAGAGCCATAGCAGAATGAAGTGATGATCACTTTTTGACAATTATAAAAGTTTCATTCATTCCACTTAAATTCACTAAAAGAATGTCAATTTTTTTTTAGGTCTTTATGCTTTAATTTTTTTTTAACTTTTTATTAGGTTTATGATACTTTACAACCTTGTGAAATTTCAGTTGTACATTATTGTTTGTCAGTCGTGTTGTAGTTGCACCACTTCAACCTTTGTGCCCACCCCCCTTCCCCCTTTCCCCTGGTGGCCACTAATCTGTTCTCTGTCTACATGTTTAACTTCCACATATGAGTGGAGTCATACAGAGATTGTCTTTCTCTATCTGGCTTATGTCACTTAACATAATACCCTCAAGGTCCATCCATGTTGTTGTGAATGGGACGATTTTATCCTTTTTTTTTTTACAGCTGAGTAGTAGAATGTCAATGTTTTCTGTAGCTCAAATTACATTTATTTTGCCTACAACTTACTTTCTTGGATTACATAGAATATTTCTTTAGCTTTTTATATTATCTATATTCTTCTCTCCATCTATCCCTCCATTTTATTGCTTTTTCTCTGTTTGACATTTTCAGTGTTTTGAAAAACAAAATAGGAAAGCCACAAAGCTTACCATTTCCACCAAGGATAAATATAAGAACATCCCAGCAGTAATTGTTAAGATCCAGTTTTGAACACATGGATCAGTTGACACTGAGAGGCCAATGTATAGTCCTATGAAGGCAGTTAGAGCGCTTATAAAATTCATCAGGATGGCAATCTTAACAGGAAGTCCAGAGCTTAAGAGCACAGCAAAGTCTCCTGAAATTTAAGGAAAAAAAATATATAATTATCACTTAACTGATGACACCTTTGTTAGAGTCATGTGCTATTAGCTTGCTTCAAATTTCAGCAACTGGGACCAATTTTATAAGTAAAGTTGAATGATCAGTTAATAACACACTTTCCTATATTTCTCTAGGATTCATAGCCAACTCATCACACTATTAGAAAGCTACATTTCAAGAATTCTATTCCCATTACTGCTCCTAAAGATAGCATTTACAGAGAGAACTGTGACATATTCTTTAGTTCCTCACGTCCTGTGACATTTTCAACTTAGATAAATGCAAAATAAAGCCCTTGCTGTTGCAGGGTTTCTAAATCTTTTTGCCTGGAAATTAGCCAGGCAAAATCATGAGGTAGTAAACATTATATTGGCTTTTATTATTTATTTCTGCAAGAAGTGCTGTGGGGAAAGAGAAAACTACTTAATATGAAATTTTAAAATCATTGCAAAAGTTGTTAAGGAAAACAAATTTTTCCTTTAGAAAATGTTTTATTGCCTTGATGATTATAGAAAAATGACATTATTCTCTCCACAACTTTCCTCCAAAAGAAGAATGACCTTTTTTAAAAAAAATAATTTATTTAGTTTTTATTGAGGTTATGATAGTTTACAACATTATGAAATTCAGTTCTCCATTATTATTTGTCAGCCACCATATAGGTGCGCCCCTTCACCCTTTGTGCCCACCCCTCACCCACCTTCCCCTGGTAACCACTAAATTGTTCTCTTTGTCCATGTGTTTGTTTATCTTCTACATATGAGTGAAATCATACAGTGTCTGTCTTAGAAGAATGACCTTTTAATCTGAGAGCCCCTATTTCTTAGTTTTAGGGATTGGGATCAGGCTGAAATTCAGTAAAGAGACACTTAGGGACTCAGTTTCCTAGTTCCATTGCATAATTGGTCTTATGAACACATCTTAAAACATCTTTGCTGGCCTGCCACAGACTGTCACCCTCCCCTGTGGTTTCATTATAGTAGGTAAAAGCAGAACCACAGAAGATGGCACCCGGACCAGGAACATTTAAACGGATTCAGGAAGGACCTTGGATAAACTGTTCTGAGAGGGATGGGCCTGTGAGGAGAAAGTGACAGGACTTTGGGCAATAGACACTTAACACCAGAGGGAGGGATGGACCCAGGGGGCAACGTAGGCCTGAAATTAGGGACAGAAAGATTGACTGTTAAGAGCCCTCTCTTTAGGGCATGTGTGTTCCTGAGACCAGCCTCTACTCTTTCTGGAACTGTTTCATAAATGCCTATGTTGTCTCATCTTGGTTCCCAGGAGGCAGGATTTGAATTACAGGGCTATTAAGATTATCCAGAAAAAGAATCTTAACACACATCTGCTACCATACGCCTGTCATTTCAATTTTCTGCTTGGCTTTAGACATTTTGTGTAAATCGAGTTGATGAAACCATGGCTTAGCTTTAATCTAAATGTTATCTCACTGGCCTGTCTGCTGACACAATGGGTAAAGTTCCCCTCTTAATGTTTTTCCCACACTGAATATGCAGATTTTAAAATTCTTGCCAAAGTTCTTCAAAAGGTTTCTCTGAATGACTTTCTCCCATATAGAATTCTCCAGAACCCAAGGAGAATCACTTCTGGCCCTGGGAAATATCATAAAGGAGTCTAATTGAATTTCATCCTGAGGTACAGGAATTCTTTTTTTCAAGTTCTCTGCTTCTTATGGTTTAAATAAATTATGAACAGAAAGTATTCCTCTTTCAATTGTATGTTGGAAAAAGAAGCCTAGTAAACCATAGCTAGAAATATATTACAATTTTCTGAACAAGCAGGAAACAGTGGTTCTACTGTCAGACTTACCCATTTCATGTGGAATTTCATGACACAAAATAGCAATTGTTGTGGTCACTCCTGACTCGGATGAAGATGAGAACGCTGCTCCTATTACTAGGCCATCTGCAAAATTATGCAGGCTGTCCCCAACCAGGATCATTACTGCTAACAAGCTAATGGTTTTGCCTAAAGAACCAAACAAAGGTGT
This sequence comes from Equus quagga, assembly GCF_021613505.1. Taxonomy (NCBI): domain Eukaryota; kingdom Metazoa; phylum Chordata; class Mammalia; order Perissodactyla; family Equidae; genus Equus; species Equus quagga. Next base: position 16,225,270 of record NC_060278.1, read on the forward strand.
GAGAAGCATTAACAGAGCACTAAGTAATTCACGGAATCCCTCAAACATGACCAACTTCCCCATGCACCCTTGATGTTCTTAAATTGCATCGAAGCTACCCCGCTTTGCTTCAGCTTTCAAAATGTCAGGGTTGGAGGTACAAATATGGTAACCAACATGCTTGGATGGATGGTCACTGTTTTTCTAACAGGTGTGCCTAACAATGAGATAAATTATGCCCTGGCATTCACTATTCTATCACCTTGTCCAGCTATGCCAAAAGAAGAAAATAAAAGTAATATTGTTATAACCTCCCAAAATACCACTGACAACCTCTCCATGTGTGTCTTTTGTAAAGCATTTCAAAATAATTTGATACCCTCCCTAAGGAACTCCCCATCTGTGACCCTGACAGACCCACTACCAACCCTGCTGATCCCACAGTTAGGTTTGAAACAATTACCAAATGTTCTTTCTTTCTGAAAAATAACTTTCAGTTCTAGATTGGCTGCACATTGAACAAAATAAAGAGAAGATGTTTTCTTGGGAACAAAATAAAGAGAAGATGTTTTCTTGGGATTCTATTACATAATATACACTATCTGATTAGTAGAGAGTCAATGAAATAATTTAGATCATAATGAGTTTAATTAATGAAATAATTTAGATTATAATTGGGTTCAAGTTGTTAATGGGTAGAATTTCTGTTTTCAAAAACCTAAAACTATATTAGCATAACCCGGTTATGGAGTCGAACGACTAAGAAATACAAAACAAATATTTTGGGGACAACACTTAGTCTGATAGTAAACTCTCTAGGTATACCATTGGATAAGAAGATACAATAAAATCAATTGTCACAGTCTAAAACTTCATTAATTTCTTAGTAGATGTATGCTGTGGGATAACTGGAAGCACTAGCCGTTGTTACTGTTAGAACTGAACATAATATTCCAATAATTGTACACTCAGTAAAAATAGGAAGAGGTTACCTCCTGGTTTCTGTTGTGTGGACTATGTCTGCGGGAGGACCATATTATAATATGGTTTGTTATTTTATTTGGAGACTACAATTTGACTCATCGTATCCAACACCACGAAATAAGCAACTTCAGTAAAGTAAACAGTGTATATAGCTCAGACTATCAGCCAGGAGAGGGCTGTGTTGACTACCTTGCAAAGACACCCCATACATTTGACTTCTAAAAAGCATGCTTCAGTTACAACTACCGCTGTGAGACTCACTTATATCCTCTGGTGGTTTACTAATTCACTTTATTCTTTATTAATAATAGGCAGATTTTAGGTAAGAGTCATAAATACACAGGATAAATATCAAATTATTGAATTCTAGGAGTTCTTATTGGCAGTGCCTAGAAGCTCTCAGAATCTGATAATGCTACCAGGTCACTTAGCTGTTCCTGCCAATTTTCAGAAACCAAGCTCTTCTTTGTGAAAATAAAATAAACTAAAATAATACATTTGACAACATCACATCATGCAAATAAAGTGTGATTTCCGTACACCTAGATGTAGTTTTGATATTAGTAGCATATATTCAAATGGAAAATTTTTACCCAGTTTATACTCTGTTAAAAAACAGTGTGGCCTATTTTTGTTGTCTATTATTTTATTATCTCTGATTATGGGTTTCTAAATGTCAGATCATGGACAAGTAACAAGCCACAAGGCAAATATACGTATTTGCCTCTAAGCCACAAGGAACACATTGTGCATATTGTTTAAGATAATTTAAACATGAGTCAGCAGAAGATAAGACAAGCCGTCACTGGTAATTTAATGTACTCATTATAGAATTATCAAGAATATTTACCTTTCCTTATGTACCTCGCAGGCATATTGAGTTCCATTTGTCTGACTTATCAGAGGTTTTCCATGCTGAAACATGGGCTGGATCTTGTATCATTTTGCTTTTTGTTTATTTAAATCAGACTGTGGATAGGATTTTTGCATCTTGTGTTTTGAAACACAAGCTGAGTTCCACCAATGAGGTAATAAGAAGCAAGTAATCAAATATTTGAAGCTAATTCAATATGTCCCTGGCAAAAGGGCAGTTGAGTAATCGAATTTGGATTTGTTAACTATTCATTCTGTATGCCAAGCTTGATATCTGAATTGGAAAGATAGGAGGCCTGAAAATATTTGAATCAGACCTTCATTACTCCCTTATCTAGCATCTGTTCCCTGCTCCTAATTTGACTAGGCGCATCCTTCTCTCCTCTTCCTTTCTTTCGAAAACAAAAGCAAACAAATGTCTATTGCAGACCTACGAGGTACCAGACATTCTAAAATTTCTCCTGGAAGTAAGGATTTAGAAGGAAAAATATTACTAACAATGTCTTGAAAGCGGAATTGGACAGAGTATGTAATTACATTTTTTAAATCAAATAAATAAATTACAGGAGTTAATATATCTAACACATTTAGAATAGTGATTGTTACAACCATGTTTGTTCTTCTTAGTATATATATCCCTAACCATATTGCAAACTAGAAATACAGACTATTTTTATTTTATTCTCCAGTGAATACACAGTGCCTGAAACATTGCACATCTTGGAACATTTCTTGAATGAATGAAAGAATGTGAGAAAATACAAGGATGCGTGCATGAATGATTACCACAAAGAAATTGTTGGTGCATTAGCATTTCTTTAGTTCCTCAGTGCTGGAGCTTACTAGCTATGTAATCCAGGGTAGTGACTTATCATGTCTAATAATTGGTTTCTTTATTTGCATAATTTGGATAATAATTATTCTTCATTAAGTTGTAGAAGGATTAGATGAGATAATCCGTGTCAAGTGTTTAGTATCACGTCTGCGTGTAAGAAGTGTTCACTAAAGGGTAGCTATTTTTATTATTGGGTAACTAACTTATGGCAGAATGAGAATAACAAACCATGACTGCTTCACACTGAAATATTGGGAGGGCTGTGTCGCAAAAGGGCAACATAAGTGAGAGAAATGGGGCAAAGATTCGGGAGCAACTGAGGAAAACCAAAATAAACCAACAAAATAAACAAACTTCGAAGAATTATTCAGAAGCATAAGCAAAACGGAAGAAAGTCCTATCCAAAACTGGTAAATTAAATTCAGAAATAGGTGAAATCAGGCAAAAAAAAGGTTGGTTGAAAATTATATGGATAAATGAGTTCTAGAATAAGATGTGAAGAATGAGGTGATCACTGATTTGAGCTCAATGGCAATATCACAAATGAGACAGACGTTTGGGATGAATTTCAGTAGACTCTGATAGAAGACCAAAGAACCAAGGATGTCTCCAGACTTCACATAGAAGCGAAAGGCTCAGTCACAGCATGACCATGATTCTAAAGGAGCCCCATAACCACATATGTATTTACACTAACTGAAGTTTTCAGAGGATCAGTTTTAAACAATTGGGGACAACATAATTTTTAAAGAATGGAATAAATTTGATACTAATGTGTAGTATGTTTGAAAGACTGATAAGAATGAGTCTTTATCAAAAATTTTATTTGGTGAACATAATGCAGCCTGTACAGAAACTGATATATAATAATGTACACCTGAAATTTACACAGTTATAGGTCAATATGACCTCAATAAAATAATTAAGATAAGATAAAATAAAAAATAAATACAAAAATTTCATTGCAAAGGTTTTAATAGTGAAATACACACTCAATATGAAATCTATATGGTTTTGACATATTTATCTTAAAGCAGACATAAACTTTTCTATGGCACTTTGTACATTTAAAGTTTAGCTTTTTAAATTTGGTACTCACATTTTCTGTTGGAAGCTGTCATACTGCCTATATGAATTTCAGGTGCCTGTGAATCTTCTGGGCCTTTCTATTTTAAATTAAAAAAATAAATGATGAAAGATAAGGAAGAGTCAGTATTTTGTTGAATAATGAAACATCTGAAGAGTTATGTTGATTTTAAAAGACATTTTAATACTGTAGAGTACATCAGAACTTCTAAATTTCATAGATAAACAGAAAGTAGAGTTGAGGGTCTGCAAGCATACTTTTGGTACTATCTATATTTAGATGAAAATAGCACTTTTGCGTAGCTCAGAATCTTCCACAGAGAGCTACAAGCCACCGAGACAGTCTGTAATTCAGACTCTTAAATTATGTAAGCCTGTATGAAACTCAAAACCTGTAGGAAAAAATGATTCTTGATTCTTGACCTAATTTGGCCCTCTCCCCTATAGTGGACTGTGGATTAGGAGTCATCTTCTGATCTTTAAGCCGATCGTGTATTCTGGATGGAGAAGAAACTCGCACAAGCCTGACACCTCACGTCATTCTTCGTAGCATAACATTCTGTTTTTGTGGCCTTGCAAGTCAGTAAAAGAATCTTGCTGATTAAGAGAGTAGATCAACAGACTTACAAAAGACAAATGTAAGAAATGTAAGAAATGTTTTCATCCTTTCATATGACGGGGAAGTGAGATTTTGAAATTGACTTCTATGAGTTAAGATTACGTGATTTTATTTGAGAGACTGACTCACGGTTCAATTTCAGGAAAGTCACTTTCTCCCTCATGCCTCAGATCCTTGTTTGGTTATGTGAAAAGAATACTTTTTATCTGCTTGTTGAACATGTCCTCTAGAAGCATATTCACAGAATTCTATCACCCAAAGTTGTGGGAACTTTGAGATAAATTTTACATGACACACAAGCATCTTTTTTTTAATGTAAAACAGAGAAATTAAATTTAAAGTTCGCATGTTCCAATAACAGTAGCTGTTCAAAAGATGCGATAGGATACGTTTGGAGAAAGGATGCTGAGAAGTAAGATAGGACCCAAAGGACACAGAGTTAGAGGAGGTAGACAGAACTTTTGCCTGAAATTGGTGGATCTAGAAACAAAAAAAGGTGATATTTTAACATTACTTCAAAATCCTGATTATAATCAGAAGGCTCTCTAGCTCCATTAAAAGACTGAGTTCAAATATTTATTCCAGGATTTTTTTTCCAAAAAGTTATATATTGTCAAACTACGTACAATAATTTAAAGACAAGGCCAGCCTGGTGGCACAATGGTTAAGTTTGCGTGCTCTGCTTCAGTGGCCGGTTCTAATCTCCAGCGTGGATGTATGCACTGCTTATCAAGCCGTGCTGTGGCAGGCATCCAACATATACAGTAGAAGAAGATGGGCACAGATGTTAGTTCAGGGCCAGTCTTCCTCAGCAAAAAGAGGAGGATTGGCCGAGGATGTTAGCTCAGGGCTAATCTTCCTCAAAAAGAAAAAAAAAAAAAATTTAGAGACAAACTTCCAAGACTCCTTGTTGATTGGAAAGACCTGTGAGTTCCCCTCCTTCTGGAAAAACGAGAAACTGAACCAGTCAAACAGTTCTAAAAATTCACATTATTCCTGTTCACTTTAGATTGATCTTGTGCTGAAATAACAAAAGAAATGGTGAATGTATTATTAGTGAGCTAGAGTATTCAAATAGTTCCAAACTCATCAAGTCAGCATCAGAGATTGCTTATATGCATCTTGAGGTTCTGGACCCTTCATTCAAACAGAAGGAATAAAGTCAGCACTAAAGGGATTTTAAAAACCAATCTCAGCCTAAAGTTATCTTCTTCCAAACTGCATGTGAAGTATCTAAGCAATAAACACAATAAGGTTTTTAAAATCATTTTTCTAAAGGCAAGTTTTTGTTCCTATGTCTGAGTTAGCTCTCGATTTGCAATCTACTTGCCAGACTTCTCTTTTGCTGTGTTAACGTCTCAGGAATAGCTTACTCTTCTCAATTCGGTTAAGAATCTATTCTTGAGCTGTAAATTCCTCCCCGAAGGCCATGGTGAGAGGAGGCAAGTTTTCTAACTATTATATCTTACTTGCATATTTTTCCTGTCCCTTTCCTTGTTACTTTGAGAATGACAATGGGAATCTTGTTTGGAACCTGATTGGAAGTTGTGCCTTGAGAATTCACATAAAACATTTTGTCATGGAAAATTCAGTGTAACAAAAGGCACTTACTATGGGACATCTAATTGGGCAAAATCAGTTCTCTCCTGCATTAAGAAATGAACACCCCACTCCTAGATGTAATAAGTCCTTGCTCAACATTAATTTGGCCCTACTTAGTCATGGCTGAGCATTACTCAGCATAGAAAACCTAAGGGCCAACTGATTTATGAAAACTTGCAAACAAAATGACTAAGGAGATAGATATTATGTCAATCTGATTCCATATGTGTTTCAAAGTGATGCAGATAGCAATGATTTGAATCTGTGGAAAGCACTTTTTACCCTTTAAAACAGCTTTCAGGTGCTTAACAAAGTTTTCCAAACTATTTATCAAGATCAAGAATAGGTAAATCAGGAGTGGATTATATTTATATCTAGCCTACTGATTTTTATCTATTCATTGAGGAATAAAGGAAAGATGGTAATCAAATCAGCAGAATATTTCAGATCAGGAACCTACCAACGGGATAGTTGACGCAGACTTGCCTCTGCCTGACTGGTCACTTAATTCAGAGTTGAGTGCAAGATGGTGGGAATGTCCCACGTGCCCATTAACCAATGACACGCCCTGCTGGATGAGGATGGTTTAAAATTAATGCCGAAGCCAAAAGAATTGGGTGCAGCCTTTGTCAATTCCATGGTTCTCTTTAACATTTTGCTTCTTTGCCAAAGTGGTAGGTGGCACAAAAAGAGTACCAGGAGAACCTCATCATGATAAATACTTGCTAACATGGCTAACCTTGGGGAAGCACAGGACTGATCTGAAACATCATGCATATTCAGAATGCTTTAAGAACGCAACTTCAAAAATATCTAGTTATGATTTTAAAATGCTTGAACAGTGGTAGTTTTTATACTGTCTTTCTTATTCACTACAAAATTAAATTTTGAGTTCTTTCTGATGGAGCTAACAAAAGGATGATAACTGAAACTTTATTGCACCCTATAAGTGCTCAATTAACATCTCCAGAAATGTATTCATCAGTTAAAGCATTTGTAGCTTCTAAAACATTCACATTCCTTTTATTTTATGCAGTATCATGAATCTTGAAATTATGTTCTTAAAACTCATTTTAAGTTCCCCGACAAGCCCAAGACAACCTGAATAAACCCTACATTTTTGGATGTTCAGAATTTATTTCACTCACTTCCATCCAGGTTAAATTTCTAACTATTACACGTAGGTTGATATGTTTGCTTTGTAATCTAGTTTTCCCAGTCTAGGCATGCTAATCTATCATGTATAAAGGGGCTCTATCACGGTTTTTTTGTGCTTACTGAGATTAGAACCCCTTTGGTGGAGGTTAAGATCCTAAACTTCTAGAGTAGGTGCTGTGTTTAAAGCTGGCATTCCCAATCTTTGAATTACTATAACATCCTAGTTTGGGCCTCAGGCCAATGAACAACCCTGCTTCACTAAAAAAGAAAATTTTTACAGGGTTTTGTTTAAAAATCTATTTATTATGAAAAGTTTCAAATATATAGAAAAGTTGAAAGAATTTTAATGTGAGCAATCAGATACCCAGACCCTAGATGTTTCACCATCACCATTTTATTTTATGTACTTCATCACATATCTCTCCATCTGTCATCTCTCTATCCATCCATAAAACCATCTTTTTTTTTGTCTTGAGGTAAGCCTGTATTGCTATAACTTTCCCTCTTGGTATCACTTTTGCTGCATCCCATAAATTCTGGTATGTTGTGTTTCCATTTTCATTTGTCTCCAGGTATTTTTTGAAACCATTGTATTTTTTGATGCAAAAAATAAAATTCTGAATGAATTCAGGAATGACAATGAACAAAAAGTGCTGATATTTTAAATGACTACTAAAGTTTGCCCTGAGCACGGGCATTATATATTACGTGAACAGGTAGAAGGCCAGGGATTAAGTAGAAAACCAAAGAGGCTGCAGAGCCCCAGGATTTTGTAAGGAAAATTTGCTTTATTTTAATCTCCTGGAGTCTTTCACAAGCATTTCCCTTTTTAACTATCCTACCAAACAGTTAATCTATTTTCTTATGGGGTAATGTGTAAGAGAAAAAAATCCAAAAGAAAACCCACACTGCATCTTACATTTCATCATATATGTAGAAAGTACTCAAACATAGGCACAATGAAAGCAATTATTCCAGCTGAGAAAAAGATCTGACACAAATCCCATTCCTGAGCTTCTTGTTTTTATAATTTTAAATGCTCTTAAGATAGAAAATTATGGGTAATTTTGTGAATTTTCAAAGTTTTGGTTTGCTTGTTTATTTGTTTTTGGTTAGGAAAGATATCAAAACACTGATCAGTGCCAGGCCTTTGGACACCTTCATTCCTAGACACGAAATAGTCTCCTGTTTCTAAACTAGCCATGGGGGTCAAATAATGGGTTGTAACAAGTATAGGAACTAGCCAGCAACAGATGTTTAAAAAATTAGTAACCATACTTATAGGAAAGCTGGCAGTCAGAATGATCTGTGTATTCTGGAAATCAGAGCCCCATCCTTTATATAGACAACTTCATGAACATCTCAATTACTTTTGAATAGGTACTTTTGAAATAAAAGAGGAATATTATAAAGCCCTAAAGTAAAAGAAATAAAGCTTAAAATATACCTTAGCACCTGGCGATACAAGAAGAATAAAACATTTTTCTATTAAGAAAAACCCATGGATGCCTCCAATTAATCCCAACAGTTGCCAAATATGACCTTTGCTTTCATGGAAATGTCCAAACTCTGAAGCTTCCTGATTATGTAAGCCAAGAACCTAGAAAAAAAGAGACATAAAGAAATAACTTCTTGGGGCCAGCCCGGTGGTGGAGTGGTTGGGTTTGCATGCTATGCTTTGGTAGCCCAGGATTTGTGGGTTCAGATCCTGGTTGTAGACCTAGACAGGGCTCATCCAGCCATGCTGTGGAGGCATCCTACATGTAATATAGGGGAAGATTGGCAGAGATGTTAGCTCAGGGACAAGCTTCCTCAGCAAAAAAAAAATTGATGACTTACATATTAATCTATGGGTCTGGTAATGAATATATTCAACTTTCATTCTGAGGAACCCCATGACAACTCCTAAAATCATTCAAAGCCCAGTCTGCTTTAGATATATGAATACTTCCACTATATCATTTAATCAGAGTCAAATAAAAGGTGTACAAGAAAAAAGAAAGGGGAGCTTTGAATAGGTTCTGATAATGCATAGAATGAAGCCTAAGCTTATTTCAGCAAGTGGACTAAATTTTCATACATTCTCAGTCCTTTACTTAAATTTTTTTTTCAGGAGTACAATCCATATCTGTTAGCACAGCAATGCTTTATAACTAATCAATGAATTTAAATCTAGAACAAATATAAAGACACATCTCATCTTGGATTTATTCTCCCCATGCCCACTGCAATTAAAAAAACCTCTTAATAAATCTTCAGAATAACTAAGAAATCCTCTGAAAAACTTTTCCCATCAAGTGTATACGGTATGCCTAGCAATACTGTCAGCTCCCTGGGACACAAAAGAATATAAGAAAAGCATTAGGAATTTTCCTCTAGTTGACTCATCCCTTGGTTGACTCATTCCATTGGTTGACCTCGTGATTTATTGTGAGCTAGTAAATCATTATGTATCATATTCCCTCCCCAAGAGAAGGCAGTTTGGGAAATAGCTCAGTGGTTTCCACATTTAGAATGTTACTGACCATTAAATTAAAAAAGGGAAAAAGAAATTGTATGTGTACATATTGTATGCATTATATTCATACATATACATATGTAATATTTATGTGCATATGCATGTATATACACAAGGACATGAGTAAGTGCAGTCATCCCTTACTATCCACAGGGGATTGGTGCCAGGACCCCTGCAGATACCAAAATCATGGATGCTCAAGTCCCTTATAGAAAATGGAGGGAGTATTTGCATACAACCTATGCACATCTTTCCATATACTTTAAATTATCTCTAGATTAGTTATAATACCTAATACAACGTAAATGCTATGCAAATAGTTGTTATACTGCATTGTTTAGGGAATAATGCCAAGAAAAAGTCTGTACATCTTCAGTACAGATGTAGCCATCATAGGACTTTCAATCCAAGGTTGGTTGAATCCGTGAATGCAGAACCCATGGATATGGAGGGCCAACTGTACGTATCTGTAAGTATCTACATATAAACATTGAGTTTATGGACACAGCTAAAAACCAATATACGTTCGTCAACTCTTTCTTTTGGTAAAGGTGTTAAAGGACACCTAACTAATATTTGTAATTACTGTTATTTCACAGAACGGAGAACATTGTGATATCACAAAACTGTAGAAAACCCCACCATCTCAGAATAAAATGTGGATCTTTAGGTTGAATAAATTTAGCTAGTTAAAAAAGGAAATCATGACAGTGGTATTTTTCTCATTTCTGTGCAGACCTTTGAACACTTGGACCACATTCAGGAACCACTGATTTTTCTAACTTTCCACCACACTTGTACTGCATCTTTCTTCCTCTTCCCAATAACTTTTGTCCTCATCTCTTTGCTCACGTAAACAACTATCTTCTAAATTTCATGAAACCCAGCTAATCTTTTACGTTCCCCTCTGTAGCAGGTCTCTGCAGAGGCAGGTGACAGCCCCACCCACCCCCAAGTTTACCCCTGCTGCCTCCAGCTGTGCACTCCCACATCGGGGCAGACCCAGGCAGCCTTAAGATCCTTTTGCTGTTTGCCAGGATGCTGAACAGTGAACAGCTCTGCAACCGCTGTGCTGACCTAGAAAAAGGCCTCGGCCACTGCCTCAAGCCAATAAGCCCTGAAATATCTCCAGAAAATTAGATTACAAGGGAAATTAAAACTAATACTGGTTTGTTTCATTTCTCCAATGCTCGCTTGGTGATTTTCCGAACATATAATAATTATTGAGCCTCTAAGCACCAAGAGTGACCCTGTAGGAAATAGCCGGAGGCTTGTGGAAAATTTTAACTTCTCAGGCTTTGTGAGAGGGGGATCATTTGTCCGTCATCATTATCCATCATATGAGATTTCAGAGGGAATAGATAACCACATCTGAAAATCCTTCTGCCTGAACCCTTGCATCTCAGGTCCTCCTCGTCCTTTCATTTCTGACAAATAAAGAGCCTCAGAAGGCTTCAACAAACAGCCAGCTTCCTGGTGCTTACATTTTTCTTAAGGGAAATCTAGACACTAATAGTTGGGCAAGAAAGGGAAATTCATTTTGATAGTTCAAAGGAAGAGAGGTTAATGATGGTGCTATGACAGAGGTGTGGGCAGGGTCAGGATAGGAAGAGGGATAATGAGGAACCCCAGGAAACCATTAACACTCTTAGGGCTGAAAGGGCAAAGGGAAGAAATAATGTTATGGAAGCTCAGTGGGAGGTGGCGCTGGGGAGGAGGCCTCCCAGAAAGCTGTGGCAGGTAATCAGCAGCTTCTAGAGCATGTGCCATAGCCAGGAGGGAGGGAGGAAGAAACACCCCTGCCTCTCTCTCCTCCTACCCTGACTTTTCTGTTGTGCCTCTCATTGGCTGAACCCAAACAACAAACCAGCCTGCAAGGGAGCTGAGCAGATGCAATCTTCTGAGGCAGAGGAGAGAGCAGAGAAGGGCAGAGAATGGATCTGACGAGGGTTGAGGGCAACTGGAGAGAAACCAGCACAACATCTTACAGCCCATTCGTTTTTATTTATAGATAATTACTATAAGCTTCCTGGATATTTCTTAACAGGAATCTACATCTGATCACCTTTTTTTCTTTCAAATTTCAAGAACAAGAATAACGTGTGGTGAAGCTAACAATTGGTCATCTCTTTTCTCCTACAAGTGCTTTGGGGAAATAATATTCACTTCCAAGGAAAACATCGGCCACCATATCTACTCACCCAAGTTGCTGTGAAGCTGGCATAAACACCTCAGTGGCTAAATGTAAAGGGAAATTAGAAACACTCCATATGAAACAAAAAACAGCAGCTTACCTGAGGGATCAGGTGGAGAAGAGCATCCCCAGAGAGTGTCCCAACAGCCAGGCCCACAAACAGCTGTAAAATAAGCCTGTAGTTCTCCTCACAGCTGTGGAAAAGGATCAGTGTTGTCCCAAGCATGGAGCCCAGTGTGAGCAGTGTCACAGCCACCGTGCTGTAGCCATATTCTAAGTCAAAAGGAGGGTGCAGAAACAGAGCCCTCTGTTAGTGCCCATGCTAGTGAAAATGCCAGAGGGATCCATCTTAAAATATAGCGTATAGGGGTATGAAATTGTTTAGCTAATGTTATATTGGGTAAAAGGTTTTAATTTTTAAGAAAAAGAATGAAGTGACTTTTACCAAATAACCCTGTTGCTTTGAAGTTAGTCTATGCCTTATTAAAAGTCACTGTGGCGAGCAAGAACCCAGCTTACCTCCCGCTCCCAAAGAAATTAATTTCTCCCACTTTAAGCTACATCTGCCGACAGATACTGGTAATGATTTCCATCTACTCACATTTCAACTTATAAAGGCGAGGAAGCAGTGTGAAGGGGACCATACAGTATGGGCCCATCTTAGGTCTATGTTTATGTACAAAACAAGCACTTTCTTCCAAAAGTTCTCAGAATTACTTGTAAAGCCAAAAGTTACAAGTTATTATTCTCAATGACTCAGAGGAGTGATTGTGTTGGTAAAAACTGATCATTGAGTGTCTAGCAGTTGAAAACATAAATTTGGACAACCTACATTTTGGATTATTGCAATAATTTTTTGTAACTTCTAAATTCATTCTATATTTCTAAACTTCTAGATTTTGAAAAATCTCAGAAAGTGTAATTTTTATCATTATTCAAACAGAAATAAATATTTATGAGGGGAGAAGAAATAAAAGAGGAAAGAAAAGAGAAAGATGAAAAGAGAGGAAAAATGGCTTTCAGAGTCAAGTATAAATAATTTGGGATAAGAATTATTCATGCCACTATTATCCTTTGGTTGCAGATATTCAGAGCAAATACCATGTTTTTGACTTAGGTAGAACTTATAAGTCATAGCAAACTGGTTTGTTAACAATGAAGAAAGGTAATTATAAAATTAAACTCTCGTTTCCTTTAGTAACTACAGATATATAATAAGTCAAATCAAATAATTGTCTTATCATACTACTTAAAGCCTTTTGTAGATTTTAAGAAACAATCATCTTGAAGTTTATTATAATGGACGATGTTCCATTCTCATCATTCTTGTGCTTTTCTGGAACATACTCTCTCTACATTAGATCATGTTAATGAGACTAGCTGGTAACATGGTATTAGGCTTGTGATTTTTTTTTTAATATAAATTTGTACTTTTTTTTTTAAGATTTTATTTTTTTCCTTTTTCTCCCCAAAGCCCCCCAGTACATAGTTGTATATTCTTCGTTGTAGGTCCTTCTAGTTGTGGCATGTGGGACGCTGCCTCAGCATGGTCTGACGAGCAGTGCCATGTCCGCGCCCAGGATTCGAACCAACGAAACACTGGGCCGCCTGCAGCGGAGCGCGCGAACTTAACCACTCGGCCATGGGGCCAGCCCCTAGGCTTGTGATTTTAAGAGTCCCTTTATTAAATGATAAGTTCTAAATTATACAGGAGTCTATATTAAAATGCCGTTTATAGTGTAGTCAGAGGAGGCAGAAAACTTTCAAACTTTGATTTTCCCACTATCGCCATTATTTCTTTGCTGCTAGGAAATCTCTATAAAACGTTTGTTGTTCAATGGATAGAGTTTCAGTTTGGCAAGATGAAAATGTTCTAGAGATCTGTTGCACAACCATGTGAGAATTCTTAATACTACTGAATGTACACTTAAGAATGGTTAAGATAGTAAATTTCATGGGGGTTTTTTACCACAATTAAAAAATAATAAAAATGGTTTGGAATGGTCACACACCTGCCTAGAGGTTTTATTTTGCTCTAATTTAGTAAAAAGACCTATGATATAAAAAGATCCCTAGAGTTATTTTAGGACATTTCATATCCCACTCCTCCACCAAGGGACTCTATTTGGGAATGTCATTCTTCTCATCTAACACATAAATTAAAGACATGTGAGGCTTAACATGAGTACCTGGCTGTCTAATAAAGTTCAGAGTTGCCACATTTTTGTGGTAGCTACAAAAGATCGTAAAATGTCAAGAACTCACAAGGACAACTTAGGGTCTGACATTTCCTAGGCAAAAGGCAGAGTTTCAAATTTTTCAATTCTTCTTCTATTCCTCTCTCCATCCAGAGGGCAGCTACAGTGTGGTTTTGGAGAAGAATGGATGTTTCCTAACTTTAGAGCTTATAAATCTTTTTAGATCCTTGGTGAGTCAGACTTCACCTGCTCTCATGTGGCGAGGACTGCCCGAAAACCATAAACTCTCTGACTTTTGTGGCCGTCGGACTCTGCTGACTTCCCCCCGGTCCTTACATAGGTGTCAAGGTGTTTTGATTGAAGTCAGATGAGTTGCAGACAGTTCTATCTAAATGTTTCCCATCATACAATAGAACTTGACCTGCTAATTAAATTCTTAGCCACTCCTGAACAGCTACCTGAAACTTACTTTATACATCACCTTAACACGCTTTCCTGGAAACTCAGGGGTTGGGTTTCAGCATAGGAACACTAAGTTTTTAAGAATGTCTCCACGTGTCCTCCTCTCTTTAACATAACATCTTTCATTTCTGTAATTTCAAAAGCCCAATACAAGCCTTTCCCTTTAGTTACATAATGCAACATTTTAAATTGAGGACAGTAATGTTTTTCTAGGTTCTTTAGTGAGTATGACTTGTTTGTATTGTTCTCAGAAGACTATTCCCTAGAAAGGTCTAGAAGTTAATAAGAAAGGGGATAAAACTTTTTTCATGGATCTTCTGTTCAAACTCTGGTTTCTGAGCAGCCTGTATGTCCCAGGCGCCATGCCCAGTGGTGAGAATATAAACATGCTCATGGAAGCTTACAGGTGCCACCATTCTGTCCTCCTCATCCATTTTTGATCCATCACTGACCACCAGGTGCTGAATTATTTAGCTGCTCACTTTTAATGAAGCTTTTTTCTTCTCATTAAATGTTAATTCTTAGATATTAGGCCAGCCATGTTTTGGTTCACATAAAATCTCCAAAGGAGCCACTCGAGGCTGCAGAAACCACTGTGGGTTAGAATTGAATAGCTGAACAATTCAGCTACAATGAGTGTTGCAGACTATCTCAAAGAGAAAGAAAAGCAGGTGTGAAAACATATATGTATATAAGGCCTTCAGATGAATGGGAATATTTTAAAGGTTGCATGTGTTAGCTGTCACATTTTTTCTATCCATCATGGATGTTCTTAGGCTACCGTATTTTTGGTCTTTGAAATATACAGGGCTTTAAGTTAACAGAATACTTTTTTGTGCATACTGTCCCACTGGAACCTCACAGACACCCTGTGAAGTCTTACGGTAGGGCTCACCTGCTGCAATGAGTCAATGGGATACAGGTGAGCACAAATATTGATCCCTTCACTTCCTGGGGCTGCCAGCCAGGTCTGGGAGGCTGGTACCTCCCTGGACCAGTCACCTCCATCCCAGAGAAGCCTCTTTGGTTTATTCCAATGGGCCTTCATTTTTCATATGGGCCATGATGTGTGAAAGGATGGTAAGCCCTGCAGGATATCACAGCTTTCTCACTGAGCAGGAAAAGAGACAGGCTCAGCGAGGTAAAGAGATTGCTTATGATCACAGAGTTGGCTGGGGATAGAGGCACGACTCAACTCTGCATTTCTGATCCCAACACTAATGTTCTCCCTCCAATACCATGTCAGTTCTCAACTATGGACTTTTAAGTTGGTCCATGATTGAGTCAAACATAGGGGACAAAATCAATGTGTACAAAATGGAAAATACTCACTGAAAGGTAGTATAGCCTAGTGGTTAAAGACGAGGACTCTGGCACCAGCTTGCCTGGGTTTGAATCCTAACTCCATCCCCGACCAGCTGTGTGGCCTTGGACAAGTCATTTAACCTCTATGTGCCTCAGTTTCCTCATCTGTAAAATGGGGATAATAGTAGTATCTAGCTCATAGCATTGTGGTGAGTGTTAAATGAGTTGATACATGTAAAATGCTTAGCACAGTGCCTGGTATATAGTAAGTATCCTGCGTTCACTGTTATTATAGCATACATTGTGTTCATTTGCTTTCTTAGTAAAGAACCAGAACTTACTCTCCAAAGTGGTGGGTGGCAGCTTTGCTTGTTGGTCCTTGGGCAGTTGGCAAGAGCAGCTGAGTAGTTGCTGGATGATTCCTGGACTCATTTGCTTAAAGTCCTCCTTAGAAATGGGTGAAAGGCTGTTCTGTAGGAATATCTCTACCAGCTGCCCAGCAGAGAAGCAAGTCTGTATGGGGGGGAGGGGGGGGAACGTACATTGTTACTAACCTTAGCACTGAAACAAATTCGCCGTCAACTGCCATCCTTGAGGGATCAAAACCAAATGGAACGATGAAATGGACACATGAAGCTGTTATTACACATTTCCCTGCAAACTTTTGTCTATACATAACTTGCAAGGATGTTTTTTCCTCTCCAAAGCCTCAGTGAATGGTTGTATATCCTAGTTGTAAGTCCCTCTATTTCTTCTATGTGAGCTGCCACCACAGCATGGCAACTGACAGCTGGGTGATGTGGTTCCATGACCGGGAACTGAACCCTGGGCTGCCAAAGTGGAATACTCCAAAGTTTAACCACTAGGTCTTCAGGGCTGGCTCCCAAGGATTATTTTTAATCACTGATCAAAGTCAGCTGTATCTCACTTTTATTTTGAGCATTGTTTAGTATGAGTTTTGTGTACTTTTTGCTTTCCTGAAAAGATACACTGTATTTTACAATGTGTTGAACGGTGTTCTAACCAAGAGACTAAGGAAGACTTGATGGTTTTGCTGTTTTTCAGTGGAGATGGCTTCATATCAGGAAAGCTAACTTCATATGGTAAACAAGAGCTCTGAGGTAATGACGTCATTGCTTTCGATATTCTGATTTAATAAGCCTGTGTAGGCAACATGTATTTTCAAAACCAATAAAAGTAAAATTAATATTTTAAAAAGTGAATGTTGTGTCAACTTGTTGGTGGGTAAACACTGAATGATATGACTACCTCTGTCAATTGTCATCCCTTCTCCACAAAAACAATTGAAATCATTGTTATTGCCTACTGATTTTTACCTAAATATTTGCAATTTTTTTATATTATATAGGCATATTTGTAAGAGATAGGAATTTATAAACAAACGACAAATGCAACAGATCTCTAAAACATGCCACAAAACATTTGTCCATCTCAGAAGTATTCAGGGCTGATTTTGTGTATCAAAAATTACATTTAAAAGTTTTAAGATGTGGATGAGAATGGTATATAGTTCCACCAGCACAAACAGATGTCTTCTATTGAAATAAGACCCCAACACAATGTCTTTGTGATCTTCAGTTGCAATCAATAAGGTATTTTTATTAAATCAGTGATTTATAGGCTTGTCTGAGTTGCCATGCTGTAAAATGATTTTTAACAGATGCACATTGCTATTCAAAAAATAATGATGATACATTTCCTGTTTTTCTCTCACATAAAAATCCTTTGGGATGATGCCATGGATTAAAAAAAAAGTTTTATCTTGATCAGGACATGGTTGGTTGCATGGAACAGAAACCACTGAAACCCGTAGAAACCAAGAGGAGACAATATTAGAAGGGCACAGAGGATCTTGAAGATTGAAAGGATAGCCATACCTCAAGAGGAACTCAACTTGAAACTGGAAATCAAAACATGTTTTCTCTCTCTCTCTCTTTGGGCCAAGTGTTTTCTCCTTTCTGTTTCCCTCTGCACATGTCTATGTCCTTTCACAGTCTGGCCTTCCTTCTTTTAGCAAACATATGGCCATATGATCCCCAACTCTAATTTGACCTTGCAGTCCAAGAACCCAAGATTGGATTGAGTCTGCAAGTCCTGACAGATTTGCTTGGTTCAGCAAAGTCAAGATGGGCTTTCTTGGTTCAGACATCCATCTGGTTCAACGGGTTTTGCACCTGAGATAGGAGGGGGGATCATGCTCATGTTTGAACAGCATGCTCCCCGCTGCGGGTGAGGAAGGCATTTCTCAGAAAGGAATTGGGCAAGAACTCCAAAAGGTTTCTGCTACAAAAAGCAACAAGAGAAAGCTAAACTTGTTATTTTTCTCCCTTTATCAACATAATTTGCGTCAAAGACAAGATTGTTTTTTGCACCATGTGTTACTGATGAAATTTAATTACTTCATCATTAAAAATACTGGCAACAATAAAGGGAAACTACCAACAAACTTTGATGATGAATCTTTCCTAATAAATGTTCTTATTGGAAAATGCCTGGCTGAGAAGTAAGAGAGTAGTGACATAAACATCAGCAGAATGCCAAGCATTTTTCCCCAGTTCATTGTCAAGACGTTGAATAGTTTCTAGTTTTAGAATACCTTCTCATAGAGTAAGGTTATTCTATTGTAAGCTTCTGTGCCCTTATTAATTACTTGCTGTTCCTGAGCTATTTAGGTCATTGTTATTTAATTTTTTTCCGAAATCACTAATACAAATGTCCTTAAAGGTGATACATTATATTCTATAAAATTTTGGACACATAATATTTTTAATAAAGAAGAAAATAGAATGAAAATTTAGCTCACCCAGTCAATAGCCTTTAAAGTATCTTTATTCCTTTACATAAAACTTCAAGATATACGTATAGTTGTGTCCATATCATCAGACTTCTATGGTAACTTTACAAACATGTTCTGAAGCACTAGTTCCTGAACTTCAGTTTTGAGAATCACTTGAAGGGCCTGTTAAGAGACAGAGTGGGGGGCTCCACTCTCAGAGTTTATCATTCAGCAGATTCTGGGGGTGGGACCTGAGAATCTGCATTTCCAGCAAGTTCTCAGGCAATGCAGATGCTGCCGGTGTAGGGACAATACTTTGAGAACCACTGGTCTAAATAATATAGGTAGGATCCTCAGATCTAGTCTCCAATTTTAGGGTCCTATCAAGAGTCATGAGGAAAATGACACATTGGGGCAGAGAAGAATTGTAGAAGAGGTGGTTTTGTTTATTTTGCATAGTCAGCACAGAAAATAATTATTGTTCTTGGAAGATGTATGCCTTAGGCAGGTAATCCCTAAATTTTAAGAAATAGCCTTCGTTCTTTATGCAAATAGGGTCTCTATCAGGCAAATGTGTTCCCTCCCTAAGATCTAGTCCTGAAGACGCATTTAGGGAGACTTCACAAACAAGGATTAATGTAGGTGTCAGCTCTTGTCACCTTCAGTTGAATACAATAAGTGTGAGTTTGAAAGAATCAGTTCTAATAGATGCCTTGTAACAGAAAAGTAAAGTAAAAAAGTCATGGAAATTCTCTTTTTAAGATATATAATAGCAAAAATATGTGATATTGTCCAATCACGTGTTCATAACTTATGGGAACAGCATTCAGTAATGTTAGGAATATGTGACAAATTTTGCTTTTTTAAGATACAGATTGTGCTCAATAAGAATATTGCTTATCTAAAACACAAATAACAAAAATAATTTTATTTATTTAAATCAACATTTCCTAAACAATACCATAGCTGTTAAGAGTACCAAATATGCTCTGACAACCTATGTATACATCCTGAGTTTCTGTAAACTTAAGCAATTACTTATTAGCTCCCTGCTTCAATTTCCTCATCTATAAGATGGAAAAATATGACTTAACCTCGTATCGTTGTATTAATTAAATGAGACAATGCAGGTGAAATAGCACAATGTTTAACATATGGTAAGTACCCAATAAATGTAAGCTGTATCACTGAATATCAATTTCTCAGGATTTTAAATGGTTAGGGAAGGGAAGGAGTCTATGGTCAAAGTTTGAGAAATGCAAGATTCAATAAGATTAAAGAAGTTCATTTACTAAAGGATCTCCCAGATACATTAGTATGCTACTGCACAATGTGCATCTCCAGTATTTCCCAAACTGATTTGACATAACACCCTTTTTCAGGAAGCACAGAGGTAGACTAGTGAATGCGCTTTGGAACACAACTTTAGGAAATGTGGATATGGATATGTTTACAAGCTTATATACCATCTTTTCTCAAAAACCGTCTCAGTGCTACCTACTATACAAATATTTCTCTGTTGCTCACAGCCCAAAGTAATCTCTTTAT